>NC_061119.1:102895389-102982036 GCF_002878395.1 Capsicum annuum
CACACACACACACACACACGCACAAAAAGGAAAAAAAAAAAATTGACCCCACAGGATATGGGCGTATTCTTTATTTTTGACTAAAGTTCTGCCATGCATTTACAGTGTGACTGAATAAATTTATTGTTCCATATACGTCTGATCTAACTGTTACAGTTTATAGCAGAAAGCCGTGAAGAGTGATTTTTTTGGGAAAAGATAAGGGGTTAAGAGTGTAATGATTAGTTTAGTGCAATTTCTAGCACACAATTCAAATTACAGCCATTTGCTTTCTCTTTTTCTGCTATATGAGTTCATGGTGTCACTAAATCGGTCAGCCTTTTGTGTAAACATGAATGATGAGATTAGGGTGTCAACTGGACAGGTTGGGCTGAATTCGGGTATGTCAAATGGACTTAGTTAATGACCCGCCCAAAAGTTACTCAGGCTTAAATGGGCTAAGAATCGGGTCATAACCCAACCCAATTCTTACTAAGTTTTAAATTGTTTGTTTCTTTTCTTATACTCCCTCTGTCCCAATTTAAGTGTCTTAGTTTGACTGGATACAGAGTTTAAGAAATACACGAAGACTTGTGAATTTTGTGGTTTTATATTAAAGATGAGTGGAGTCTTTTAAATCTTGTGGTCCTAAACTTGCTATGTGTAGGATGTTGGAATTGGAATACTTACTAAATACTGAAAGATGCACTCTTTTTGGGACAAACCAAAAAGGGAAGTAAGAAACTTAAATTGGGACGTAGAGTGTAATTTGTTCGAGTACCTAATAAAACTGTTTTCCTTATATTATGACTATGTTTGACATCTTTAAAAAATGTCTTTTCAAAAATATTTAGACTCTTCTTCATGGGTCAATCTGGGCTGCATATCAGCCTAGTTTTAAAATGGGCTGAACGAATTGGGTCATTATCCCATCCAAACCTGAATGGGTTGGGCGGGTCAATTTTGTGGCTGATTTTTCTACCCCTTGATGTGATCAGGAGTCTAAAGATAATCAAGGTCAGTGTACTGGTTGACAATAAATCAGAATCTTACATGGGTTGCCAACAACCTGTTGAGAAAGATGATAAGAAAAATACTGCCACCTAAGTGATTATCGTTTCTGTTTCTTGTGAAGATGTTCTTTCACTTTGCTGTTTCCAAACTTTCCCCAGCAATCTAAGACTTCTCCCCCCCTGATTATCAATGTGATTACATTGGAGCAGATTTTGGTTGAGGTTGCTAATGGTAACTCAGCTGGCGGTGTGAATTCTTTTCACGAAAATGGTACGGCAGATAATGGAACTGTAGCTCTTGTGAAACCATCTCAGTCGGACATCTCAAATGCCGAAGGGTTGTCTCTTAGCAAAGGTTCATCTAGAAATGGCACTGCAGAGTTGTTGCAGTCCCAACAACTTGCTTCTTCAGGAACAGACAAGACCTACGGGAGCAGTGGTGTTAGTACGAGGGGATCTTCTTGTGGTCTTACAGGGTTGTTGAACCTTGGGAATACTTGCTTCATGAATAGTGCCATACAATGTCTTGTTCATACTCCAGAATTTGCTCGGTACTTTCGAGAAGATTACTATCAGGAGATAAACCGGCAGAATCCTCTGGGGATGGTTGTAAGTTTCAAGCAAATCCTATTTGCAAGTACTTTCTCAAATTTGATCCTGGACAGGTGAACGGTTTACTAAGAACAGTACCATGTGCCCAGTCACAAAAATTGCTATAGGCTAAAAATGTATTAGCAAGTGTATACATATAGTCCCTAGAGGTGGCCGGGATACTAAAAAGATATGTCTTATAAACTGAAAGGGTGGAATGGGAACCTTTCTGATTTATAATTTTGTCGAAACATTTATTGACTTTTGACTTTTGATCTAAATGTGCAGGGTGAACTGGCTTTAGCATTTGGCGATTTACTACGAAAATTGTGGGCACCAGGGCGAACTCCAGTTGCCCCTCGTCCTTTTAAGGGAAAGCTTGCTCGCTTTGCCCCACAATTTAGTGGATACAACCAGCATGACTCTCAGGTGGAGTATATGATCAGAAATTATCACCGTGTTGACTTTCTATGAATGGGGTTACAACTCAAATTTCCTCTCTCAGGAACTCCTTGCATTTTTGTTGGATGGACTTCATGAAGACTTAAATCGTGTTAAGCACAAGCCTTACATAAAATCGAAAGATGCAGATGGCCGACCTGATGAAGAAGTTGCTGATGAGTATTGGGCAAATCACATTGCCCGAAATGATTCCATAATTGTGGATGTATGCCAAGTGAGTAACATATTGTGAGAAATGTTAATACATGACTAATGATAGGGATATACACTTTGCTTCTGGGCTAGCCATTTCAAGTGACTAGTTTGATGAGTCAGAAATTTGATTATTTAGAAGATATCTTCTTTCTGTGAAGTGTGAACAGCTATTGGGCGTTGGCTCCTATCAAGTTATTGCTAAATGAATTATCTGATCTTAAAATTGCTATATGTTTTTGCTTCTATGAAGTTTACTTTCCATTTAAATGCTAAAATATGGACCTAAGCTTCACATTTTTCTACTGTCCTGTAATTCTCTTATATTCTAGGTTTTCTTTCTTCAAAATATCTATTTTCATGTCTCAAGCAACCAGTTTCAATTTATTTATCCTTCAAGAACAAATATCCCCTCCCTCCTCAGAGCCTGTCATGTAAAAACTGTTAGTTGCTTCAATAGTACTAGTTTTTCCTTATGTAAACCAAAAAGGGGAGGAAGAAAACTAACAAAAACAAACTAATAAGAATTTTATTTTCCTTACTCTTAGGTGGCTATGGAATTTATGTCCTTTCTGTTTTACAGGGTCAATACAAGTCAACTCTAGTGTGTCCTGTGTGTAATAAAGTTTCAGTAACATTTGATCCATTCATGTATCTCTCCTTGCCTCTTCAATCTGCCACAACCCGTAGTATGACTGTAACAATTTTCACTTGTGATGGAAGTGCACTGCCAGTTGCCTGCACCGTTACAGTACCAAAGCAGGGACGTTGCAGGGACTTGATTCAGGCACTTAGTAATTCTTGTTCCTTAAAGCACAATGAGAAATTGTTGCTTGCTGAGGTTAGTCCTCTGGTTACTCAAGTTAACTTTTTAAGCGTGATATACTTGATGTCTTATTGGGATTCATTTGCTTCTTGTGCTTCTCATAGATACGCGGCCATTTGATTCACCGCTTTCTGGAAGATCCTCTAATATCTTTGTCTTCTATAAAAGATGATGATCACCTTGCTGCCTACAAGATTCCAAAATTAACTAAGAACTCGAAATTTCTTCAACTGATCCACCGTCGGGAAGAACGGTATGCTTAATTTGTACCTTTTTGCACCATTATGCTCTTCCTGTTTTCTTCAGTCTCCTTCCTATTCTCCAAGGCACTTGGTGATGTTGGGTATTAAAAATGCTCTTTTAGTGAGAGCATATAAGCTAACTTGTCTCTTCTAACTAATGCTGCCTTTTTCTTTGTAGGGAAATTGGTATCTCTCAAAGTAATGTTGGGTGGAAGCCTTATGGAACACCTCTGGTTTCACCAATCTGTTGTGATGATATCGTCACAAGGGGCGATATACAGTTGATAGTTCACAGAATGCTCTCGCCTATGCTAAGAACAGAAAATCCAGGATTTAACTGTGTTTCTCGCTGTAAGACAGCAGCATCAGCCAACTCATCTCGTCTTGCCGCTTCTAGTGAAGCCTGTATAGATTCTAGTCTAGCAAATGATGATCCAAGACAGAAGGATGTGCCTAGCTCAAAATTGGTGAACTTGGAGAAACTACCTCTGCAGTTGGTTGATGAGAATAATGCATGCATTGACCTAACTGTAGGGGAAGATAAATCTGTCAAATTGTCTTCATCGTCAATGTCAATACTTGTGTTTGCTGATTGGTCTCAGAAGCTTTTGGAAAATTATGATACTCGTTACATAGAGAATTTACCGGAAGTCACAAAGTATGGACCAGCTACAAAGAAAGCCCGTATTGAACCTCTTTCATTGTACAGTTGCTTGGAAGCTTTCTTACGTGAAGAGCCGTTGGTCCCTGAAGATATGTGGTTGGTTTCTTCCTATTCTCGTTGCTCATGTTGCCAGAATGTTCACAAAAAAAAAAAACACCTATTTGCTCATTATATGCCTGAAGTTAACTCATACCATCTCCATGATAGCTTTGTTAGTTTTTCCTTTTCAAGTGATTGATTATATCAATTTTGTTTATATGTTAAAGGTATTGTCCTACATGCAAAGAGCGAAGACAAGCAAGTAAGAAGTTGGATCTTTGGAGGCTTCCTGAAGTTCTTGTCATCCACCTGAAGAGGTTTTCCTACAGCCGGTCCATGAAGCATAAGCTGGAAACTTTTGTGAATTTTCCTATTCATGATTTTGACTTGACAAAATATGTGGCCAATAGGAACAGCTCTCGACGTCAGCTCTATGAACTGTATGCACTAACAAATCACTATGGTGGGATGGGAAGTGGGCACTACACAGCACATATCAAGGTGCGTATTGTGATATGCAAGTAGTTGTCTCTAATCCTGCCTTTAGTTCATTAAAGACTCGGGTAGCACTCTCTTGTTGCATGACATAGATCTTAGTCTAAAATTAGAATGATATGGAGCAATCAGTAATTAAATCTTCCAAGTGGTCATCATGGATACAATCCCATTGAAGGTTGAAATTGGTTAAAATTTCCTTATTGGAGGCTACTTTCATAGTTCAATTTCTCAAAAAAAAATAAAAATAAAATAAAATTAGAAAAGCCCGTCATTGTTCAATTATTACAAATCCATCCAGCTGCATTAACAGGCCTCCTGGTACTGCATCTCAATTATGATTTGCTCTCGTGTTGCAATATCTATTAGACCCAGTATTGTCTCTCAAAATGTTGTATGTTTTAATATGCTAGTCTTTCTGTCATGCAGCTTCTTGATGAAAACAGATGGTACAATTTTGATGATAGCCACATATCACCGATTAATGAAGAAGATGTGAAGTCTGCTGCTGCTTACGTGCTTTTCTATCGGAGGGTAAAAACAGACCATCACCATTCTGTAAGTAATGGAACAGTGTCTTCAGCAGGTCAACACAGCATTTTGTCGCGGAAGTAGTAGTATCTCACCAATGTAATCGGCTCTTTTGTACAAATCAATGTACTAATTTAGTGAAATACCAGGAAGGAGTACAAGTTTAGGCAGTTTAGGGTCTCCGTCGTTTCCCAATGGCTGCATAAAGTAAAATATGGGTGAATGAGCAAGCGATGATCAGCCAAAAATACCCTTGTACCAATCCTATGAGGGAGAACCAACATTAAAGCTAGAAAGTTTGGCAGAAAAATGAAGGGGGAGCTGAAACCAGTTCTACAAATTGTTCTTCCCGACCCTTTCCTCCGCTTTCCCGTTCGTTCACTTCTGGGTTTTTCTCAAGTATGGTCTATTCAACTTTCACTTTTATTGCATCAAAATAATTAAAACTGTAGTGACACTCAACATTACCCAAGTATCATAAATTTACTAAGAAATTACTCAACGTACACCAAGTATTGTAGAAAGTCACGTGAGGAAGCAAAAGAGGTCGAGTTGACTGGTTTATTAATTTATTACAAAAAGTACATGATTGTCGTACTTTAGATTAAGTTGGCGAGTTTTTCCTCGCAAAGAATAAATGCTGGTGTAGTAGAGTAAAGATCCAGTGTGCATGTGAGAAATTATTCCTTAATTTATATTGGTGATTTTTTATTTTTTTTAAAGAATCTTTTATCAAAGTTTCCAATCACATGCAAGTGTCTATAGCGTGTTAAAATTTTAGTAGTAGTACGTTTTGAAAATATTTGGAACTAAATGCTATTGCCCATAGGTAAAATCACATCTAAAAGACTAAAACAAGTAGTGTATGAGCGATCTTTGGGTGTTCAAGTTGTGATTTTCATATGACGGCGGCGAAGCGAAAAAAGAAGTATAATATAATGAACTTAAAATTAGGAAAGTTAGTTGGGGAATACTGCTGTAAATTTTAGGCCTAGCTAAAAGAGAGTAGAATATCCATTTACGTTGTGATAAGGTTGTTGGACGGTACCTTTTTGGGTGAAGATGTGCGTTCTCCCCAAAAATAAATAAAAAAGAACGACGACGACGAAGAAGACAAAAGCGGCAAGCAATAAAATTAAGTGAATCAACTGCAACGATGAATTCGTTACTTTCGACTGCTATTGTTGGATAATTTTTGGTTCAACAATTACCCTCATGAGTCATCATTTTTGTGTAACCTTCCCACAAGTTTTAGGTCATACCAGAAAAGTGTTATATTTAGTATTGACTACTAAAGCCTTATTTGTTTGCACTTAATGGAGATCTGAATTTGAATGATTTAGACTTCAGATCATTTAGTGTATTTGTTTTTATTAAGATTTTATCTCTTAATTGGTCTGAGTGGTCTTAATCATTCATATCTAGTTACAAGTCTTAGTATCATTAAGAGATATTATTGTGTTGGATAATATTCACCATCACTCTATCCACAATCACTAGTCACCATCACTGCCACCACCACCATTGTCAACCACCACTCACAGCCACCAACCACCACCACCATAATCCACCTCTACTATCACAACCACCATTCACAACCAATATCGCTACTAACCACTAGTGTCGGTCGCTACCACATCTACCACCTCCATTATTTTAATTATATCCACTGCAATCACCACCTTTAATGACAACTCTAATGCCAACACCATCATTAACCACTATTGTTCAATCTCTACTACCGACCAACTCATCTGTCACAACCAATACCAATCTAACTACCACTAAAACACCATCGACATCCACACATTCTTGGGCCACCACCATCACTATCATTAGTTATTTTTTGGGTACAAAAATTTGCATGTTTCAACACAAACTTCAATACTAAGTTCAAGAACAACTTTCAAGAACTACAATGAAGTTTCAGCGACTTCAAACACAAGTTCAAATGAACAATTAAATGAACTATCAAAATGAAGTGTTTATCAACTTTAAGAAATGAAGATGAAGTAGAAAATTGTAGAATCAAGTCCACCACATGCACGGTGTGTCCTTGAGGAATTTATTCCCCTCAAGTATCCTAGGTTAATGGAATCTTTCCTCCCAGGATAAAATGATTCACTTTCTGAAAATAGTCGTACCTCAAATTTCAGAAATTTCAAACTCATTCAATAATTTGATGATCATACAAGAGTCTTTAGAAGAAGAAGAAGAAGATTGTTTTTCAATTCAAAATCGTGTCTTTACCTGAGAAATAATTCAGGTATTTATAGCCATCAAGGTGTTGCTTCATGAAGAGAAACAATGATTCAGAAAAGTGCACCTCTTCATAAAGGTGCAACTCTTCAAAAAAGGTGTAATTCTTCGAAAAAGTTATAGCCCATTAAAAAGGTTATAACCATCCAAAGTGAAAAGGTGTCTATTCAAATTGCATCCTTTCTCTTGGTGTCTTTAAAAGAAATACTTATTTCATTTTCCATGCACGTCTCTTACAAACCTAACAATCACCCACATGAATGAGGAATGACTATATTATCAAAAAAATTACGGATAAGTGTGTGATCAATAAGTAAAGACTGATTGCATCTGAATAAATTCCTTTGAACTTTCCGTAGTGAACATGCATCAGATGCACTCGGTCAATCGGTAGATGTGGCCCTTAAACTTTAATGTACACCTAGACAACACAAGTTACACAACCAACCTTTTATCATTTATGGTTCTCACGATTTTATTTGTTTCAGTCATGAACACGTCCTGGTTTCATAAGAGCGTATAGAATAGTCCTTTACTAACATTCTTCTTGAAACGACTTCCATTTCACTCTCATATAAGTGAGTCCTAAATATTTAATCCTATAAACCAAACTATTTGATCAAACCTGCCAAACTTAGAAACTATTAAAAAACTTCAAACCATAAGACTTATCCTTATTTCCTAAACATTGTCTTCATCATGAGAATGGATTGAGTATATTGACAATGTTAACTGTTAGTAACAACTTTGTTTGATCTCCTTGAACCTAGCTCTTGGGATTTCCAATCTGCTAGGTAGAGTTACCGCCATGCTGACTTGCCCTAGGTCGTAAGCCCATTTCCTTTGATGATCTCTCAACTCACTCTCTAGATAAGCCTTTTATAAGTGGATTCTACACATTATCCTTTGACTTCACATAGTCGACAGTGATAATACTACTAAAGAGTAGTTCTCTAACGATATTATATTTTCATTTTATATGACGAGATATACCGTTGTACATTATTCTCTTTGTCCTACCTACCATCGCTTGACTATCATAGTGTATACATACTGGTGCTAAAGGTTTGGGCCAATAAAGAATATCTTCTAAGAAATTTTGAAGTCATTTGGCTTTTTCACGTGCTTTATCTAACATGATAAATTCATATTTCATTGTAGAATGGGAAATACATGTCCGTTTGGACCATTTTAAAGAAACTGCTCCTCTACCTAAAGTAACTACATATCCACTCACAAATTTTACTTCATTCAATTTGGTGATCTAATTTTCATCACTATATCTTTCAATTATTGGTGAATATTTTTTATAAAGCAAAGCATAGTCTTGAGTATGTTTTAGATACCCAAAAGCTCTTTTCATTGTCATCCAATGAGTTTGATTGTGATTACCCATGTACTGACTCAATTTACTAATAGCACATGCTATATCTGGTCCTGTACAATTCATGATATAAATCAAAATTCCCAACACGCTTGCAAAGTCCAACTGTGAGTCACTTTCAGCTTTATTCTTTTGAAGTGCAAAGCTCACGTCTAATGGAGTCTTGGCAATATCGAAATTCAAATACTTAAACTTGTCAAGAACCTTTTTAATGTAATAAAATTGTGACAACTCCAACCCCTGTGGAGTTTTATGAATTCTTATCCCTAAGATCACATCCGCAACTCCAAGGTCATTTATATCAAACTTGCTCTCAAGCTTTTATTTTGTAGTATTTATGTCAGAAATGTCTCCACTAATGATCAACATATCATCTACATAAAAATAAACAATGACTTTGTGATTTGGAGTGTCTTTGATGTAAACATATTTATAATATTCATTTATCTTGAAGTTGTTTGCCAACATGGTTTGGTCAAACTTTACATGCCATTGTTTGGGTTCTTGTTTTAGTCTATAAAGTGACTTAACAAGTTTTCACACGTTCTTTTCTTTACCGAAAATCACAAAATCCTCAAGTTGTTCCACGTAAATTTCTTTCTCCAATTCCATATTTAAGAATGTTATTTCATATCCATTTGATGGATTTTAAGATCATATACCGCCGCTAAGGCAACTAACATCCGAATAGATGTTATCCTTATTATAGGCGAGTATGTATCAAAATAATAAAGGTCTTCTTTTTTTCTAAAGCCTTTCACTACAAGTCTTGCCTTGTATTTGTCAATAGTACCATCAACTTTTTTTTTTGAAGATCCATTTAGAACCTAAAAGTTTATTTCCTGGAGGAAGATCAATCAACTCTCAAGTATGGTTGTTCAAGATTGAATCAATCTCACTATTGACCGCCTCTTTTCAAAAAAATGCGTTCGAAGACGATATCGCTTCTTTAAATGTTCGATGCTCATTTTCAAGAAGAAATGATACAAAATCGGATTCAAAGAAAGTTGACATTCCTTGACGTGTACCATGCCTTGGATTCTCATCATTAAGAATATTCTCGTTTGGTTCATCTCGAGGTCATTTATACCCTCCATTAGACTACTCATGTCTAGTTTTATACGGATAAATGTGTTAAAAAAACTCAACATTATCTGATTTGATTACCATATTTTCATTGATATCCGGATGTTCAGATTTATGAACCACAAATCGACATGCTTTACTACTTTTAGCATATTCAATGAACACGCAGTCCACAATCTTAGGTCCTATTTTTACCTTTTTAGGTGTAGGAACTTGGGCTTTCGCTAGAGACCCCCACACTTTGAAATATTTCAAGTTGAACTTTCTTTCATTTAATTTTTCATATGAAATTGAACGTGTCTTACTATGGGGCACTCTATTGAATATTCCGTTAGCCGTAATGATAGCTTCTTCCCACAAGTTTTGCGGTAAACCCAAACTTATAAGTAAGAAATTCATCATTTTCTTTAATGTTTGATTTTTTATTTTCGCAATACCATTTGATTGATGTGAATACGAGGCAGTATTTTGATGAAAAAATTTATTTTCGACATATCTCCGCAAAAAGAGATTCATATTCTCCACTCCTATTACTTTTTATAATTTTATCTTTTTATCCAACTAATTTTCAACTTTTATGTTGTATTGCTTAAACGCGTCTATTGCTTCATTCTTACCATTTAAAAAATAAACATAACAGTATCTAGTGCAATTTTCAATAAAAGTTATAAAATACTTTTTCCCACCACGAGTTCTTTCAACACGAATGTCTATATAGATTAAGTTTAACGGAATAGAGTTTCTTTCAATAGACTTGACACTACCCGAATTAGGGCCTAGTCGTGTCGGGTGTCTTAAGTCCGACCAGGACCGAAGACCACCCCTTATACCTAATCTAACCAACTAATATACAACCCAATTCAGATAAATTCCGAACATTTAACAAGATAGTGTATTTAGAATTCAATGACTTTGTGATAAGTCTAAAATCGAGACCAACCTAATCAAGTCACACCGTCCAAACCTAACCAAACAAACCATATTGTACTCAAGTCCACAGTTGTCCATACAAAGCCTCTAAATCGTATCAAAGAATATCTAGTTTTAACATGCCTCCGACTATAGCCAAAAAACCAATGTCAAAGGAATAGTAAAGATATAAGAATAACTATAACATGAAATAGGCTTTCCGAAGAATGGAAGCTCACTACTTCAGCCTGACTCAAGTTGTCCCCGAATCACCAAGTCACTGAGCAGAAGGTGTGATAGTATGACCGATTTCTGCATCGCGTGGAGATATAGCGCCCGAAGATGGGTTAGCGGGTGAACACTAGCATGTACTCAGGAGTAAGGATAAAATAATGTCATTATTCAAAAACAAAGTAAATAACCATATGTAATCACATACATATATAAGTATTGTGCTGGGAAAGGAAACTAGGTTTAGCATGCATTTAAAATCTTTAATCTGGGTTGTGTAGCTTTACTGTTATAGTCCACCCACGGGCTATATGGGTCCCGTGTTACCCCTTGAACGAGCCCCAGTGCATGTAGCCTTATGAACTGAAGATACCATAGGTGGCCGGGGATTCCCTTGTACCCTTCGTCTTCTATGATACATATGTACGTGTGTATATACTTGGGGGATTCCCTCGTACCCCACAAGTACGTGGTCATCAATACTAATCCTCATGTCGGCAAATATGAGTTTCCAGTGTCAACCTTTCAGACTCACACCTTTACGGCTAACTATCACAACCCCCATTATTGCCCAATTAAAACCTTTAGTTCATAACCAAACCATAAATTCCAGGAGTTAATTATTAAGGCATTATAAAGTGGTATCGTCATACCGACTATAGCTTGCAAGTAATATTATTAGCCAACACTTAGGAGATTCTCATGTACCCCACAAAGTTTTCAATTAAACCAAAGCCATAGCCACCAAGGCCCTTACAAATTATTTAAAACCAACCAAACCAATTTAAATTCCATTACCATATTATGCAAGGCAAGATTTTCAATAAAAGTCAAACTATGTGACAAAAACATTCTCATTGGCATTTTAACAAACATGTTGAAGGCATATAGTTTCCAAAGCCAAAACCAAGAACCAGTTAACCATTACTATGCAACCACATGTTCAAACCAACATTATAACATGAAAAACCATAAATAGGACACGAAAAAAAATTATCCAACCATTAGTAACCAAAACCCCCAACATATATTTCAAAACAAAGACAAATCCACAATAATGCCATGAAAATCATTAAGTAAAACATGCTTTTAGTTTGAAGTAACAATGGGGGAGGAGTAACATGCCTTAGTTAAGAAGTTTCACGAAGAAAAACCACCCTTGAAAGCCCTAATTGATCACCCTAATTGATCACCTTGAAGAAACTCTAGCCTTTTATTGAACCAAGAGTTTTGAAAGAGATTTTAGAGTGTTTGATTTGGTAATAGTAGGTTAATAAAGTCTCAAAAGTGTTTTAATTCGTGGGGTCAAAAGAAGTTAAATGGGGGAATGTCCAGAATGCCCCCAACTTAAACTGTAAAAATTCCCGCAGGTGGGTACGGTTGGACCCCTCCACTCGTACCCACATCGTACGAGTGGTACCTTCCACTCGTACCTTGATCAGAAAGTTGGATATCACATAATGTCCACCATATGACTCCACTTGCCCAACTCGTACCCATACCATACAACTAGTACCCTTCAAGTTGTATCCAAGACAGAATCAAAGGGTTGGACATTGGACAACATACAATTGGACTTTACCTCCCGTCACTTTAATATATGACTCATCACCATTAAAGTCGTAACCACAACAGAAAATTGACCACCAAATACTGGACACCTTACGAGTTGGGTCACTTAACCTATACCAATACCATACGAATCATATGGTGAGTCGTATCAAGAACAGAAGGCTCAAGACTCAGGAAATTTCCAATGACCAAAACCAAGGGTGTTTTAATTCTCTCCCACTTGGATCATTCATCCTCGAATGATGAAAAATGTTATGAAGAACTCATACCTTCCACATGAATTCCCAGAGCAGAAAACAAGAATGGATACTTGGACTTTATGTCCTCTTCAGCGTCCTAAGTAGCCTCTTCAACCTTGTGGTTCCTCCATAAAACCTTTACCGAGGCCACGTCCTTGGTCCGCAACCGATGAACCTACCAATCTAAGATCTTAATTGGGATCTCCTTATAAGATAGGAAATTCAAAATACCAATATCATTGATAAGCACGGTTTGAGACGGATCACCCATACATATCCTCAACAAAGAAATATGGAACACCGGGTGAATTGATCTCAAACTAGAAGGCAACTCCAACTCATATGCAATATTGCCAACCCTCCTCAAAACTAAGTATGGACCAGCATACTGGGAACTAAGCTTCCCCTTCTTGCCAAATTGCATCACTCCCTTCATGTAAGATACCTTCAAAAACACCCTGTCCTAAACCTTAAACTCTAACTCTCTTTGTCTCACATCCACATAAGACTTTTACTGACTTTGGGTAGTCTTAAGTCTATCCCGAATCACTCTCACCTTTTTCATGGCTTGGTGAACCAAATTTGGTCCAAACACCTCCACCTCACTAACCTCGAATCACCCAATAGGATACCTACACCTCTTACCATACAAGTCTTCAACTAGAACCATCCCAATACTAGAGTGGTGGCTATTATTATAGGCAAACTCTATAAGAGGCAAACGCTTAACCCGACTACCACCATAGTCAATCACGCAAGCACGAAGCATATCCTACAATGTTTGAATAGTTCTCTCCACTTACCTATCCGACTATAGGTGAAAAGCAGTATTAAGACTCATCTTAGTCCCCAACCCTTTCTGAAACAACCGTAAAAAATGAGATAAAAATTGTATACCACAATCTGAGATGATATAAAAAAGTACCCCATACAACTTCACAATCTCATAGAGATACAACCTCGCATAATCTTCAGTTAAGAAGTTAGTCCTCATTGACAAAAAGTAAGCAGACTTTGTCATCCTATCAACGATAACCCAAATCAAATCAAACTGATTCCGAGAATGAGGAAAAACGATAATGAAATCCACATTAATCACTTCCCACTTCCACCGGCAGCTCAGTCTCTTGATACAATCCTTTGGGCTTCATGTGCTCATCTTTCGCTTGTTGGCACACTATGCACTTCACCATAAAATTAGCCACATCCCTCTTTATATTTTTCCACCAATACATTTTTTTAAGGTAATGACATATTTTCGTCCAACCAGGATGAACAATATAACGCGACTTATGTGCCTCAACAAAGATCTTCTTTTGCAAACTATTAACATCAGGAACACATAACCTTTCTTGGTACCGCAAGGTACTATCACCACTAATCTCAAAAGCCATCACCTTCTCCCACCTGTATCACCCTTAATCCACATCAAGACAGGATCTAACATCTATTTCTCATTGATCTCAGCACCAAAGTACGACTGTGCCACCTCCTGTACAAACATACCACCATTCTCAAAGTCCAAGAGATGAACTCCAAGGTTAGCCAAATGGTGAGTATCCTTCACCACTCCTGTTTCTCTTTATCCACATGAGCTAGACTCCTCATGGATAACCTTCTAAGAGCATCAGAAACCATATTAGCTTTAACTGGATGGTAGTAAAAACTTATGTCATAATTCTTGAGAAGCTCGAGCCATCTCCTTTGCCTAAGGTTAAGCTTTTTCTAATTGAACAGTTACTGCAGGCTCTTATGATTAGAAAAGATATCCACATGCACTCCATATAAATAGTGATGCCAAATTTTCAACACGAATATCAAAGCTATTAATTCCAAGTCATGGGTCGGATAATTCTTCCCATGCACCTTTAATTGCCTAGAGGCATAAGCCATCACCTTACCATGCTGCATCAAAATACAACCAAGCCCCATACGGGATGCATCATAGCAGACCACAAACCCATCCGTACCTTCAGGCAAAATCAAAACTGGAGCCAAAATTAGCCTATCCTTCAGCTTTTGAAACTACTCTCACAAGCATCTGACCATAAGAACTTCACCTTATTCTGAATCAACTTAGTCAATGGGGCAGCTATAGTAGAAAAACTTTCCACAAACCTACTATAATAACCAACTAAACCCAAGAAGCTCTGAATATCAATTGGAGTCGTGGGTCTAGGATACTTCTTAACCACGGCAACCTTCTGTGGATCTACCATGATCCCTTCACTAGAAATGATATGACCCAAAAGAATGACAATGTTCAACAAAAATTCACATTTCAAAAATTTGGTATACAACTGTTGCTCTCTCAAGGTCTGTAATACCATACGAAGTTGATTAGGATAATCCACCTTGCTCTTAGAGTACACCAGGATATCATCTATAAACATAATAACAAAAAAATCCAGAAACTAACAGAAGACCCTATTCATCAAAGCCATGAATGCCATCGGGGCATTGGTCAACCCAAAAGACATAACCAGAAACTCAAAATGCCCATATCGGGTACAGAAAGCAGTCTTAGGGATATTCTCATCCCTAATCTTTAACTAATGATGCCCAGATCGAAAATCAATCTTGGTGATAAACTTAGCACCCTGCAACTGATCAAATAAGTCATCTATCCTTGGAAGAGGGTGCTTATTCTTTTTTGTTACCTTATTCAACTGCTAGTAATAAATACACATCTAAAAGGAACCATTATTCTTATGCACAAATAACACTAGTGTACCCTACGGGGACACACTAGGATGGATGAAACCCTTATCTAAAAGATCCTTTAGTTGCTCCTTAAGCTTCTTCAACTCAGCTGGAGCCATTCTATATAGAGGAATAGAAATCAAGATCAATCCCAAACTTAATCTAATTATCAGGAGGAATACTAGGAAGGTCATCAGAGAAGACCTAAACAAATTCATTCACCATAGGAATGGAATGCAAAGAAGGACCCTTCAAGTTAGAATCTTTAACCCAGTCTAGATGATAGAGATACCCTTCGGAGATTAATCTTTGACCTCTAAGATATGATATGAACTTCCCCTTAAGAGTTAGGGAACCACCCTCCCACTCAATAACCAACTCGTTAAGGAATTTAAAGATAACCTTCTAGTCCGACAGTCTAGATATGCATAGCATGAGTGTAACTAATCCATCCTTAATATGATGTCAAAATCCATAATATCTAATTCAAATAGATCCACCATAGTTTATTTACTATCAATAGATACCACACCCCCTTATAGACTCTTCTAGCAATCACGGAGTCACCTATCAGGGTAGAAACAAAAAAAAGGTTCAAAATAAACTTGGTAACAAAACCAAAATACACAACCATAAATAAGGTCACGTAATAGAGAGTGGACCCTAGTTTAAGTCAATAATACACATCATGAGAAAAGTGTTTAAACATACTAGTCACGACATAGGCGATGCCTAGGACTCCTGATGAGTAGTGAGAGCATAAAGACGATTTTGATCAGTGTCAGAACTATATGGTGTACCCTTTAATGCCAGTGCTAAAGAAAAGGCAACTGGAACCTTGTTTTCCCCTGAATCAACCTTAACAATAGGACAGTTCTAAGAATATTCCCTGGTAGGCCATAGTTGAAGCACCTGTACCTTTTCTCATCATAAAAACCTTAATACAACGACCATAGAATCTACAAGGTGGATATGATGGAGCTGACTGAGCCCTACTAGCCTGAGATTGGGCACCCTATGCCCTAATGTTGTCTCTACTATGCAGACGTCTGTCATCCTACGACTTTGGGAAGGGAGCACTAGCCTTCGAGTAAGAGCCAAAATTTCCCTACTTCTTCTTGGGCCACTTTCCACCATCCCTTCCACTCTATTGTTGGCCACCACCCTACTCAGAGAATCTAAATTTCTTACCCTATTCTTGTTCAACAAGGCAACCTTACTTTCAAGGAACAACTCACGAGACAATCCTAAAGCAAAATTTCTCATTCGGGCCCTCATACTAGAAACTAACTCTGGAGCATATTGCGATAAATGGTAAAACTTTAAGGCATACTCTTTGACTTACATCTTACTTTGCTTCAGATTAACAAAATCTTCTGCCTTCGCTTCTTTCAACTCCTAAGGAAAAAAGTAGTCTAGAAAAGCATTAGAAAAATTCTCCCATAGAGATGACTCAACAGCGTCACCCCTTGGTGATCCTATTCCACATACCATTGGTACGCCACATCCTTCAGCTTATAGGCCGCAAACTCCACGCCCTACATATTAGTGGCATACATAACATGAAAGATCTTCTCTATCTCATCTATAAAACCTTAAGGATCCTTCTTAACCTTAACACCGGTAAAGGTCGGAGGATTCAACCTCATGAACTAGCCAACCCTTATGGCATTAAAAGATAGAGTAATAGGAACACCACGCTCAGATTGAGAAGCTTCCAATTGTACCAACATATGAATGGACTAACGAAACTCAGTGTTCGTCACTTCAGCCTGAGAAGCTCGATAAAGACTAGAGGTAATCAGTGGAACTCCAGGAGGTTAATCAGGAACTGGACCCCTAGACTGGGTATGGATCCCATGAGTAGAGCGTGTCCCATCAATATTATCCCCAGTTAGGACAGAGAAGTTTCCATGAGCTACATATTGTAGAGGCATAATCTGAAAAGAAAAATAACAAGAATTAGAGAAGATCTCAGTACTTAGACTCTACATCTTGAAAATAGAACACAAAAAAGAGAAACATTCCTAAATGCCTTGTAGCCTCTCCCTTATGAGTGTGGCATGATACACACCCTTAAAAGAGACTCTAATCGACATGTATCTGTGAACTCCTAATTGACCATGAACCTAGGGCTATGATACCAATCTGACACGACCCCAACCAGGGCCTAGTCATATCGGGTGTTTTAAGTCTGACCGGGATAGGAGATCACCCCCATACCTAATCCAACCAACTAATATACAACCTAATTCAGATAAATTTCGAACATATAACAAGATAGAGTATTTAGAATTCAATGACGTTAGGATAAGTCTAAAACCTAGACCAACCCAATCAAGTCATACCATCCAAACCTAACCAAATAAACCATATTATACCCAAGTCAACAATTGTCCATACAAATCCTCTAAATCACATCAAAGAATATCTAGTCGGGACATGCCCCTGACCATAGCCAAAAACCAATGCCAAAGAAATAGTAGAGACATAAGAATAACCATAACATAAAATGGGCCTTCTGAATAATTAAAGCTTGCCACTTCAGTCTGACTCAAGTTGTCCCTGAATCACCAAGTCACTGAGAAAGATGTATGATAGTATGGCCTGTTCCTGCATTGCATGGGGATACAACGCCCTAAGATGGGTTAGCGGGTGAACGTTAGCATGTACTCAGGAGTAAGGATAAAATATTGTCATTATTCAAAATTAAAGTAAATAACCATATGCAATCACATACATATATATATCGAGCTTTGAAAGAGAATCAATTTAGCATGCATTTAAAATCTTTAACCTAGCTTGTGTAGCTTTACTGTCATAATTCACCCACAAGCTATATGGGTCCTGTGTTACCTCCTGAACGGGCCCCAGTGCGTATAGCCGCACAAACTGAAGATACCATAAGTGGCCTGGGATTTTCTTGTACCCTTTGCCCTCTATAATACATATGTACATGTATATACTTGGGGATTTTCTTGTACCCCATAAGTACGTGGTCTTCAATACCAATCCTCATGTCGGCAAACATGAGTTTCCAGTGTCAACCTTTTGAACTCACACCTTCATGCCTAGCTATTAAACCCTCAATTATTGCTCAATTAAAACCTTTAGCACACAACTAAATCATAAATTCTGAGAGTCAATTAAAAGGCATTATAAAGTGGTATCACCATACCGACTATAGCTTGCAAGCAATATCATTAGCCAACACTTAGAGGATTCCTATGTACCCACAAGGTTTCCAACTAAACCAAAGACATGGCCACCAAGGCCTTTACAAATCATTTAAAACCAATCAAACCAATTTAAGTTCCATACATATTATGCAAGGCAAGGTTTTCAATAAGAGTCAAACTATGTGATAGAAACATTCTCATTGGCATTTTAACAAACATATTGAGGACATATAGTTTCCAAAGCCAAAACCAAGAAACAGTTAACCATTCCCATGCAGCTACATGTTCAAACCAACATTATAACATGGAAAACCATAAATAGAACACGAAAAAAAATTATCCAACCATTAGTAACCAAAACACCCAGCATATATTTTAAAACCAACACAAACCCACAATAATACAATGAAAACCATTAACTAAAACATGGTTTTAGTTTGAACTAACAATGAGAGAGGAGTAACATATCTGAGTTAAGAAGTTTCACGGAGAGAAACCACCCTTGAAAGCAATAATTAATCATCTTTAAGAAACCCTAGCCTTTTTTTAAATAAAGAGTTTGGAGAGATATTTTAGTGTGTTAGATTTGGGAATAGTAGGTTAATAAAGTCCCAAGAGTGTTTTAAGTCGTGGGGTCAAAAGAAGTTTAGAGGGGTAATGTCCAGAATACCCCCAACTTAAATTGTAAAAACTCCCACAGGTGGGTACAATTAAACCCCTTCACTCATACCTACATTATACGAGTGGTACCTTTCACTCGTACCATGATAAAAAAGTAGGACATCACACACTGTCCACCATACGACCCCCCTTGCCCAACTTATACCCTATCACGACCCAACTTCTCAAGTCATGATGACGCCTACCATAATCAACTATTTAGCAAGCCAGCCCATAGTTTGAAATGACTAGTAACGGACTACTCAATAATATAAGAAAAATAATGTGGAATATATGAAATAAAGATCAATATATAGAAGAATCCTAAAACCTGGTCGTATCAGTACAAGAGCTTCAAATATAAAAAGAGTACAAAAGTAAAATATCAAGAGAAATACAATGATACAACTTAAAGACTAGTCTTATACATAAGAGAGCTAAGTAATGCTCCGAATATCAGGGTCTCACTCTAAGTCTCTAAACAAGGGCTGTTTTGCACGATGCACATATGAATGGCGATAACTCGTACAATGATCTACAGGCTGCAGAAGTATAGTATGAGTACCAAATGAATGGTATTCAGTAGGCTAATGCCAATTGGGCTCCAAAGATAAAGCAAATATATACAACATATAAACAGAATGTAAATTACACCCAAGAGTCCAAAAATTATATGACAAGTCAATAAGATAATAAGGAATAACTATCTTTTTCATGTCTAAGAGTCTAACATAATAAGGCTAAGGAAGTATCAGAGTGAACTACCCTATACCAGCTACATTCAATATACATCAATGTTATACCGTATATCCCAGGTTAATAAATAAATAAAGAGAGAAAGAAAGATATATAGTAATATGCAAGGCAAAGATATGACTATCCAATGTGAAAAATGAAGGATGAAATATGCGGTAGTATCATAGCTTTATATGGCTTGATATATATATATATATATATATATTGTAAGACCCCGCAAAGTCCTAGTCATTTTAATACTATATAGTATGCCAAAAGAGGTCCCAGACTTAGAAAAATTCAGCTAAGTGTTAAGACTTAGAAGCATTTTAGCCTTCGTAATTAGATGATCTTATTTTTGATCCTTACGACCTTAGATTGGTAAATTTTGAATTGATTAATGATCAGGGATGTCAATAGGTCATATTGGATGAGTTTTGGAATTTTTGACATTATTAAAGTCGTGTTTGGATGCCCAAAATAATGCATCGATGCGATCAGGTCGCGACGCATCAGTAATCGGGTCGACAACATTGATAGCATCGACGCAATTCATCAGCAATCGTATCAATACCATTGACGTGGTGCATCGGGTATCGCATTGCTGGGCATAGTTTGCTCACTTAATTATGGGTTTGTGAGGGTATTTAGGTCCTTTTCCCCTCACCCAATTCAGCTAAAACACAAAATTAAGGATCCAATGGGGAAAAATACATTTATTATTCATAAAATAGACCCAAGAACAAGCCCTAGTTTCATCAAGCTCAAGATCAAGTCCCAAGAATTCACCACAATTCCCACAAAATCAACAATTAAGGTATGCTAGGTGTTTATCCTTGGGGTTTCTTCTACCCTTGGAGTTCAAGAAACCTTTTCAAAAACTTGAATTATGATTTTCATATTATGAATTGAATTATGCCCATGTTTAAGTTATTTTATGGATTTCAAGTTGAGATCTTTTAGGAGTTCCATGAAATTATGTTAGCATGTGTGTTGAATTATGAATCTTTCATGTCAAAACTCTTGAATTTGCAAGTTTAAGTTGTAGTCATGATGCTTATGTGTTATTCATTATCATGTGCATTAATTATGATTCCAAGTGTTTGATAGAACATCCATGTGAATTGAATAGTTAAATCATGATATGTTAGCATATGTTCTCAATCTTTTACAAGTACATGACCTCCAAGTGTTTGACAAAATGACTCAATGAATGAATTGTGAACAATTGACTATTGCTATGTTTTCAAGATTTGCTTTGTTTTTATCTATTATGCTATAGAGTCCTGGGGGTATTTATTACTCAAAATTGAGTTGTTTACTTAGTTGCAGTAATTATAGAATAGTCTCAGTAAAGGTCAAGAATAGTAGTACTCAGTCAGTAACAGAACTCAGTGAACTAAGTCCAGTTCAGTCAGTTAACATGCTCAGCTCAGTTCAGTCAAGCTTAGTATAGTCTAGTGATCAGTTCAGTGTTGATTCAGTTGGGAGTAGGATTCAGCACCGAGCGAACCCAAGGATGGTGAAATTTCTGCCAGCAGAGGGTTTGACTCTTAGTAGTAATCCCTACATTACAGAACTACATAGCCAGCATAGGGTAAGCCATCCTCCTGCCAGACTAAGGTTGACGCCATCATATATATTTCATGAGACTTCCTGCTAGATTAGGGTTGACCCAGTATTATTAGTATCCCATGGCAGGGTCACAGGTTGGACCCCAACTCAGTCTATATCAGGGTATGTCGGTTAGATGAACACTCTCACTGTTACAGTTTCAATCTCAGTATTCTGTAAAGAACTCAGACAGTTCTACAGAACCATGGTTATCAGTTATCAATTATACAACCATCAGAATTCAACACTTCAGTATTAGTCTAAACTTTTAATTACCAATATACAGTTACCAGAACTCAGTACTTCAGTTTTTGTCTAATTCAGAAAAATATTATCTGCGTAATATTGCATATTCAACATGTTCAGTAGTTGCAGTTTTGCAAGTACTCTCATCCAATTACTTTATGATGTTCATTCAATCAGTTATCATCTCATACATATGAACCCATGTATATCAGCCTAACTAACTTAGCATACCAGTATATTCAAAGTACTAAAGCGTACTATTTCTTTATGCTATGATATCTTATATCATAGGTTCAAATGCATGGGTTCCTGATCATACTTAGCAGCTCAAGATACCAGCAACAAATTCAGTAGTGAGTCCTCATATTTTGAGGATAGAGTTTATCTATTTCAGCATTTTAATTAGTTCAAAAAAAATTTCAGTCAGAGTTAGTTGGGGGTTTGTCCCATCAACTCCATATTCAGACAGTTAGAGACTTTAGACTAGCACAGTTAGATATTTAGTTTTTCAGATATTATTATTAGTTACACTCAGTTAGTATTTCAGTACTTTGAGAACTTTATAGCATTTTTAGTTATACTTCCGCATATATTTTCAGTATTATTATTCAGTGCTCACAGGAGGTAGTCATGGGTTAGCTTGTGATTCTCTGGGGTAGTAAGCACCGTGTGATGTCCAGGGTGTAGACTCGAGGCATTACAAACCCATCGAATTCACATAAAAAATTACCAACATGAACACAAACAAAATCGTATCAGAAACTAAGGTTCTAAAGAGTTCTAGGGAGTCTGAAAGCTACGTCAAGTAGAGTCTTATACATGGGTGTGTATCATGCCACACTTATGAACAAGAGTCTATAAGATATTTTTAGGAAAAGCTCCCTTCTTTCAGTATTCATGTCATGTGAGTGAGCATGAGCTCAAGTTAAACTCTTTGTCTAATCCAATTTTCCCTTTCGTTTACAGAACATGCCTCCCAAAAAGACTAACAGAAGAAGAACTGGAAACCAGCCAACACCTTTGCCCATTCAAGAAGATCCCCTGAATTAGCATGTCTCTCACACAGAATTCAGAGCAACTTTCACCACTCTAGCCCATTTTATAGCAGCCCAGAATGATCGAACAGCTACTTTTTAGGCCAACCCAATGGCCAATACTATAGTAGCTAGAATTTGGGACTTCACCCGAATGAACCCTCATTTATTTTTAGGGTTTAAGTTTGAAGAGGACCCATAAGAATTCCTTCACATGGTACAGAAGGTAACAGGCATTATGGGGATAACTGCTAGTGAGAGTGCTGAGTTAGCTACCTATTAGTTATAGGATATGTCTCATACATGGTTTAAGTAGTGAAAGGTAGATAGGGCCACAGATGCAGGGCCTATATAATAGGAGGAATTTGATACTGCCTTTCTAGATAGGTTCTTCCCATTGGATTTGAGAGAGGATAAGGTGTTAGATTTTATCAATTTAAAGTAGGGCAGCATGACAGTGAAGGAGTATTCTCTCAAGTTATTCAGTTAGCCAGATATACTCCTCATGTGGTAGCTGATAGTAGATCTAAGATGAGTAAGTTCATTTCTGGTATGTCTGATAGTGTGTTCAAGGAATGTAGGACTACAATGCTAATTAAAGAGATGGACTTGGCTAGGTTGATGGTCCATGCTCAACAGATTGAGGAATAAAATACTTAGGAGAAAGAGAAGGAGAACATAAGGGGTAAAATAGGTAGCTTGAACTTTACTCAGCCTAAGTTAGATGGTGGTAATCGTTCTCAGTTCCACCCAAAATCTTTAGTTTTGGCTTCATCCTCAGCCAGTGCTTCGGTGCTTAAATTTAGGAATGGTAATTAGGATAGAGCGCCAGGCTCTAAATCTCGGGTAGTGTTAGCAGTGCTCGAACAAATCCTCTTTGTTAGAAGTATGGCAGAAACCATCAAGGTGTCTGCAGGGCTGGCAGTGATGTATATTTTAGATGTGGCAAGCTAGGCCATAGGATCAGAGAGTGTCCTCAGGTGGGTTCACAGAGTCAGCATAATCGTCCCCCAACTCAGTCTGGTCACCCGTCTAAGTAGGGTACCGCTTCCAGTGCGACCAGTGGACAACGCCCAAATAGGCTTTATGAACTTAAGTCCTGACAGGATCAGGAAAGTTCTCTTGATGTGGTCACTGGTACGTTACAAGTTTATCATTTACATATTTATGCTTTTCTAGATGTAGGATATTTTTTGTCTTTTGTAACTCCTTATAAATGTTGACTTCGAAGTCAGTTCCAAAATCCTAGCAGATCCCTTCTCAGCCTCTACCCCAACAGGTAAATCTATTATAGCCCGACGAATATACAAGAACTGTCTGATTATGGTATCTCAGAAAGTCACTTTAGCAGACTTAGTAGAGTTAGACATGATGGATTTTTACATTATTCTTGACATGGATTGGATCCATTCATGCTATGCCTTAGTTGATTATAAAAATAGAGTTTTCTATTTCCAGTTACCAAATAAACCTGTCCTAGAGTGGAGGGGTAGTACCACAGCGCTTAAGGGTCAACTTATTTCATACCTTAGAGCGAGAAAAATAATATCCAAGGGGTATATCTATCATCTTGTGCGAGTCAAAGACTCTAGTTTCGAGACTCCTAATCTTGAGTCAGTTCCAATAACAAGTGAATTTCCAGATGTGTTTCCCAAAGATCTTCCTGGAGTTTCTCCCAAAAGGGAAATTGACTTTAATATAGACCTTCTTCCTGATACTCAGCCCATCTCTATTCCTTCATATAGAATGGATCCAGTTGAACTTAAAATATTGAAGGAATAGTTGAAGGATCTCCTAGATAAAGGATTCATCAGGCCCAGCGTCTCCTCGTGGGGCATACCAGTTCTATTCGTGTGTAAGAAAGACAGTTCTCTCAAAATGTGTATTGACTAGCGCCAGTTGAACAAAGTCACCGTCAAGAACAACTATCTACTTTCTATAATCGATGACTTATTTGAACAACTTCAGGGTGCTAGTTACCTTTCTATGATAGACCTCAGATCATGCTATTATCAAATCAGAGTTAGAGAATGTGACATTCTGAAAATAACTTTCAGAACTCGGTATGGTCACTTTGAATTCCTAGTCATGTCATTTGTTCTTACCAATGCCCCAGCAGATTTTATGGACTTGATGAACTGTGTGTTCAAGTAGTACTTGGACATGTTCATCATAGTCTTCATAGATGACATCCTTGTCTACTCCTGCAATCAACATGATCACTTAGACCATCTCAGAATAGTATTATAGACACTCAGATCCCATCAGTTGTTCACATTATTCAGTAAATATTATTTAGCTAAGGTCAGTAGCTTTATTTGGTCATATAGTTTCTAATGATGTTATTAGAGTTGATCCTTAAAATACCAAAACAGTAAGAAACTGGCCTAGACCTATATCTCCATCAGATATCAGGAGTTTCTTAGGTTTGGCTGGCTATTACTGATGATTTATTGAAGGATTTTCATCTATTGCATCCCCCATGTGTAGATTGACTCAGAAGAAAGTCAAATTCCAGTGGTCAAATTCTTGTGAGAAGAGTTTTTAGGAGTTGAAAACTCGATTCACTACAGCCTCAATTTTGACTTTACCCGACGGTTCAGATGGATTTGTTGTGTATTGTAATGCTTCTAGAGTTGGTTTGGGGTGTGTTTTGATACTGAATGGTAAGGTTGTAGCCTATACCTCTAGACAGTTTATTCCCTATGAAAAGAATTATCCCACCCATGATCTTGAATTATTAGCTGTTGTGTTTTTCTTAAAGATTTGGAGGCACTATTTGTATGGGATCCATGTTGATGTGTTCACAGACCACAAAATCCTGCAGTGTGTATTTTCCCAGAAGGACTTGAACTTTCATCCGAGAAGGTGGTTAGAGTTGTTGAAAAATTATGATATGAGTAGTCTGTATCACCCGGGTAAGGCCAATGTAGTGGCAGATTCTCTCAGTAGGTTGTCCATGGGTAATGTTGCCCTCGTTGAGGATGGTAAGAAGAAGTTAGTTCAGGAAGTTTATCAGCTTGCTAGACTAGGTGTCCATTTGGTTGACTCTACTGAGGGTAGTGTTTGGGTGCAGAATAGTTTGGAAGCATCTTTGGTTTCTGAAGCAAAAGAAAAGCAGGACAGGAAACCTAATTTAGGTAAGCTGAAAGAGTCAGTCAGAGACTAAAAAGTAGATATTTTCTCCCAAGGGGGAGATGATGTATTGCATTGTTAGGATAGAATATGTGTTCCATGTATGGATGGAGTGAGACAGTGGATCCTTGCAGAAACGCATGGTGCACATTACTCGATTCATCTAGGGGACACGAAGATGTACTGTGATCAGCGGGAAGTCTATTGGTGGAGTGGGATGAAGAGAGACATTGCAGAGTTTGTAGCTAAGTGCTTTACATATCAGCAGGTTAAGATTGAACATCAGAAACCTAATGGGTCTATGTAGGAGTTCAGTATTTCCACTTGGAAGTAGGAGAAAGTGAACATGGATTTCGAGATAGATTTGCCTCCTACTCGTCGTCAACATGATTTGATGTGGGTCATTATAGACAGGATGACTAAATTAGCCCATTTCTTGCCAGTTCAAACCTTTTATTCAGCTGAGGAATATGCTAGGATCTATATCAGAGAGTTGGTTAGGTTGCATAGTATCCAGTTGTCCATCATTTCAGATAAAGGTACGTAGTTCACCTCTTATTTTTGGAAAGCTTTTTAGAAAGGTCTTGGTACCCGAGTTCACCTTAGTACAGCCTTCCACTCTTAGACAGATGTTCAAGAAGAAAGGACCATTCAGACTCTTGAGGATATGTTAAGAGCGTGTGATGTTGACTTTAAGGGCAGTTAGGATAACCACTTGTCTTTGATTGAGTTCGCGTATAATAACAACTATCATTCTAGTATTTAGATGGCTCCGTTTGAGGCTCTTTATGGGAGGAGATGTAGATCTCCCATTGGTTGGTTTGAAGTGTATGAGGTCGTGGTAGTGGGGCTTGACTTGGTGTTTGATGCTTTAAAGAAAGTGCAGTTGATCAGAGAAAGGCTTTCGACAACCCAGAGCCAACAGAAATTGTATGCAGATGTGTGAAGAAAAGATCTCGAGTTTAAGGTTGGAAACTCTGTGTATTTGAAAATCTCTCCCATGAAAGGGGTGAAGAGATTTGGCAAGAAGGGGAAGCTTAGCCCCCAATATGTTGGTCCTTACATGATTCTCAGTCGTTTTAGAAATGTAGCTTATTAGCTTGAGTTACCTGCAGACTTAACATCAGTGCACCCAGTGTTTCATGCCTCCTTGATAAAGAAGTGCATTGGTGACCCAGAAGTTGACTAAGGAACAAAGAAGTACCTTTGGTCAAAATTCTTTGGAGGAATCAATCCGATGAGGGAGCTACTTGGGAAGTATAGGTAGACATGCGAACCAAGTATCCTCACCTCTTCTCCGTAAACTCAGACTCAGCCTAAGGTAATAGTCTTTCTTATATTTACTCTATTCCATGCTCAGTTACAGCTGCATAATATTCTCATGTCATTCATGTATTCATGAAACATTTCATTCATGTGTCATGTTTCCAGAATTCAGTCATGCTTCAATAATGCATGTCAGGGTGAGTAAAGTTCCTCAGTTTCTTTCAGTTTAGTCAGTCTCATTCGAGTATGAATGTTCCCAAGGGGGAGATATTATAAGACCCCGCAAAGTCCTAGTCATTTCAATCCTATATAGCATGCCAAAAGAGATCCCAGACCTTGAAAAATTCAGCTAAGTGTTAAGACTTAGAAGCATTTTAGCCTTCGTAATTGGATGATCTTATTTTCGATCCTTACAGCCTTAGATTGGTGATTTTTAAGTTGATTCATGATCAGGGATGTCAATAGGTCATATTAGGTGAGTTTTGAAATTTTTTGACATCATTAAAGTCATGTCTGGATGCCCAAAATAGTACATCAGCGCGATCAGGCTGTGATGTATTAGTAATTGCATCGACAGTATCGACGTGGTGCATTGGGTATCGTATCACTGGCCATAGTTTGCTCACTTAATTATAGGCTTGTTAGGGTATTTAGGTCCTTTTCCTCTCACCCAATTCAACTAAAACATGAAATTAAGGATCCAAAGGGGCTAAATACATCTATTATTCACAAAATCCTCTCAAGAACAAGCCCTAGTTTCATCAAGCTCAAGATCAAGTGCTAAGAATTCATCACAATTCCCATGAAATCAACAATAAAGGTATGTTACGTGTTCATCCTTGAGTTTCCTTCCACCCTTGGAGTTCAAGAAACTTTTTCAAAAACTTGAATTATGATTTCCATGTTATGGATTGAATTATGCCTATGTTTGAGATGTTGTATGGATTTTTAGTTGAGATCTTTTAAGAGTTCTATGAAAATATGTTAGAATGTGTGTTGAATTATGAATCTTTCATGTCAAAACCTTTGAATTTGCAAGTTTAAGTTGTAGTCATGATGCTTATGTGTTGTTCATTATCATGTGCATTAATTATGCTCCCCAAGTGATTGATAGAATGTCCATGTGAATTGAATAATGAAATCATGATATGTTAGCATGTGTTCTCAATCTTTTAAAAGTCCATGACCTCCAAGTGTTTGACAAAATGACCCAATGAATGAATTGTGAACAATTGACTATTGCTATGTTTTAAAGATTTACTATGTTTTTATCCATTATTCTATCGAGTCCTGGGGGTATTTATTACCCGAAATTGAGTTGTTTACTTAGTTGCAGTAATTATAGAATAGTCCCAGTAAAGGTCAAGAATAGTAGTACTCAGTTAGTAACAGAACTCAGTGAACTCAGTCCAGTTTAGTTAGTTAACACGCTCAGTGTCAATTTAGTCAAGCCTAGTACAGTCTAATGATCATTTCAGTGTCGATTCAATTGGGAGTAGGATTCAACAACGAGCGAACCCAGGGATGGAGGCATTCCTGCCAGCAGAGGGTTTAACCCTTAGTAGCAGTCCCTGCGTTACAGAACTACGTAGCCAGCGTAGGGTAAGTCATACTCCTGCCAGACTAGGGTTGACACCATCATATATATTTCATGAGTCTTCCTGCCAGATTAGGGTTGACCCAGTATTGTTAGTATCCTGTGACAAGATGCTAACACCCTTCCAACTAGGGTCACAGGTTGGACCCCAACTCAGTCTATATCGGGGCATGTTAGTTACATGAACACTCCCACAGTTACAGTTCCAATCTTAGTATTCAGTAAAGAACTCAGACAATTCTACAGAACCATGGATGGAAGTTATTAGTTACTCATCCATCTAAATTCAGCACTTCAGTATCAGTCTAAACTTTCAGTTACTAGTATACAGTTAGGTAATACCCCGAACTTTTCATAAGCCTAATTTCATCTCTATAAGATTGAGGAATGATTTTCAAAGTGAGTAATATTTAAATCATATAGAATTCTCCTAATTTTGACTTTTTATCATGTGGAAAATTGAATTAGATTTCTAATGATATAAGATTTGCCCAAATTCGATAACCGGGCAAGAAGTCATGGCTAATTGAAGTTCATGTCATAAAATATCGCCATTCAGACCCTTAGCACATCGCGGAGAGGAGTAATATCCTAATTGTCAGTTTCCAGTAGCCTAGAGAAATTGTAGTGTGTTGTGCTGAAGTTCAGGTCCCAACCAGTGGGACAACGCGATGGCTCCGCGTCGCGGTGACCCTCAGATTCCCATTCGTAAAGACTTCATAGACATTCAGCAGCGTTAATGTATTCAGTTTCAATTTTTTTTGAAAAAGTAGAGTTATAATCATGTGAATTCAGTTTTGTATTGATTGGATTCACAAAAAAGTCATCTTCCGCTGATATTGTACAAATTTATGCATTTTATTCAGTTGCTTATGAATTTGCCAGTAGAAGAGTTAGCTTGGGGTCACTTGTGACCCTAACCACTGTGTGACGTCTCGAGACTCATTTTCTGGGCGTTACAAGTTACCAGAACTCAGTACTTCAGTTTTAGTATAATTCAGACATACGTTATATGTGCAGTATTGTATATTCAGTATGTTAAGTAGTTACAGTTTTGCATGTACTCTCATCCAGTTGCTTCATGATGTTCATTCAGTCTGTTATCATCTCATATATATGAACCCATGTATATCAACCTACCTCACTTAGCATACCAGTATATTCAAAGTACTGATGCATACTCTTTCTTTACGCTATGATGTCTCATATCATAGGTTTAGACGCATGGATTCCTGATCATACTTAACAGCTCAGGATACCAGCAGCAGATTCAGTGGTGAGTCCTTATATTTTGAGGACAGAGTGTATCTATTTTAGCATTTCAGTTAGATCAGAAAGTTATTTCAATCTGAGTTAGTTGGGTGTTTGTCCCATCAACTCCATATTCAGACAGTTAGAGGCTTTCAGACTAGCACAGTCATATACTCAGTTTTCAGATGTTATTATTAGTTACACTCAGTTATTATTTCAGTATTTTGAGAACCTTATGGGATTTTCAGTTATACTTCAGCATATATTTTCGGAATTATTATTCAGTGCTCACAGGAGGTACCAGTCATGGGTTAGCTTGTGATCCTCCAGGGTCGTAAGAACCGTGTGATGCCCAGGGTGTAGACTCGGGGCATTACATATATATATATATATATATATTGAACATAAGGTCATCTCAAAGCATAACCTATATCAGCATATACTCATTTTAAGACCTTATTATAATACTATCATGATTTAAATACTATCATACTCGGGGTTCCTAATCCACATGGCTACACATGAAATAATCGTGCATAGTAATGCAATCATAAGATAAGAGAGGCCGAAGATGTACCTCAAATCCTGATACTGTATCAATGACCAATCTATCATAAGCTAGCCATAATAATAATCATAACAATGATAATAACAATATCAGTAACAACGCGAATAACCGACTACTCCAGACAACTAAATACCTAGTCGATCCTATGCATACCCCCACCGCCCCAGGCTCAGAAGGTTTAATCAATATACAACAACACAAGGCATATTCTTCACCCATATATATTCAACCATCCCATACCAACTAATAAATATAGGTGCATACTGGTGATAGGCGATGCGCGTGCAGTAATGAATGCGAAGTATACAATCAATATCACAACTCATCATAACTGTCCTCATCAGGACTATCATCATCGTAATCAACCTCCAGGCTTAACGAGTTTCAACACATTATTAATAGTAGCCTCCGCCCTTACCGGGTATCAACATTTCATCAATATATTCTCTGGCCTTGTCGGGTATCAACATATCATCAATATATCCTCCAGCCTTTTCGGGTGTCAACATATCATCAATATGTCCTCCGGCCTTGCCGGGTATCAATATATGATCAATATATCCTCCGGCCTTACCGGGTATCAACATCATCACAATAGTATCACCCGACCTTGTCGAGTATCAATACCATAACACTAGTATCCTCCGGCCTTGTCGGGTATCAATATCATCACACTAGTATTCTTTGGCCTTGCCAGGTATCAATATTATCACAATAGTATCCTCCGACTATGCCGGATATCAATATCATCACACTAGTATTCTTTGGCCTTGCCAGGTATCAATATTATCACAATAGTATCCTCCGACTATGCCGGATATCAATATCATCACAATAGTAGCCTCCGGTCTTGCTGGGTATCATATCATCATAATAGTATTCTCCGGCTTTGCGGGTTATCAATATCATCATAATAGTCATTGTGAATGACATGCACTAAAATAATGATAAACATAATATTATTACTATACAATATCTATCTAGTCAGTACTTCCCAACTACTCGTTATTAGCAAACCAACACTTATTTTCATAAAATCACTAGTTCGCTAGTTATTAGCCTAAACATTATCTTTCACATAATCCATATTCACGGGATAACAACGAACCACTATTTATTTAAAATCCAACATCTAACATCTAGTCAAGGTTCATCGCTAGACCAAAACCACCATTTATCGACCATTCATTATTATCAACTAATCATCCTACATCTATTAATCATTACTAGACAACACATTACTACTTGTCACCTAACCATCTTTTATTAACTGACACCATTCATTAACTAACCATCGTTAGCTATCACATTTCAGCTAAGCAAGATTCATTAACTAATACATTAACTTCCTAGTCATCAAGTACTATACTCCCCTAATAAACAACTAGTTACCACATAGCTTAACCTTCTAACTAGAAAAGCAGTCATAAGAACACATCTCAGCTATAATTACATTATTTATAATGGTAAATAATCATGAATATACCAAATCTATGCATGTCATCACCAGTATTTAATCAACGGAATAATAAGCATCATACCTCATCTTCCTCCGTCCCATACCGGAGAGATGTGTATATAAATATATACATATTCATATTCATAAACTGTAATCACATCATCTATAATTATAAACACTTCTCGGCTATTCAATCAATATCATAACACGGCCCTTCGCCCATTAATTTATCCAAAATAATCACAACATCATAATCACGTCCTTAGGCCCATGCACATATCCAGGACTCATATCAATAATCATATTTATAAGCCGTAGTATATCTCTAATCATATCACATATATGAGGCATCTCAATGTAGGAGGCATAATATCAATAAGCAAGTAATCATCTCTTACACAAGAGGCATCTCACATATAAGAGGCATAATATAGATAGACATGTAACCATTTCTCACACATGAGAAATCTCACATCTAGGAGGAATATATATAGACATGTAATCGTCTATGGGATATCTTATATCAATAGGTCATACACCATGACTATGAGGAATATCACTTCTCTAGGCCAATTACATACCCAAGAGGAACATCGTCTATATAGGTCTAACAATCATGACTAAAGGAAATAGCAACTCTATAGGACAATTATCAAGTCTAAGAGGAAATAGTATATCTATAGGCCACATAACGTATCTAGGATGAATATCATCATTAAATGCCATATATCACTTCCACAGGGAGTACCATAACCATAACTCAAAAGTCATAATTTGGGAACATCAATACAAGTTACCAAGTCATGAAGTAACCTTATTCTAAGGTTTACTAGCCTCATCTATGTGTAACATCCACAATAAGTCCACAAGACTTAACACAAGCTTAGGCCTAAGTGGGCCAAACGATCCCACTTTTAATCCACAATTTACATAATTTGACATACTATGCCCCAAACTAGGCTAAGGTATCTGGTTCATCTTCTATATGTAAAGTAAGTTGTATTCAAGCCTTAGATAGCAACTTCGACTAGAAACAAGGGTACTCAAGTCAACTCTACACAACTTATGGTTTTAAGACTAACACACTAACCCAATAAGGCTAAATATACAAATCACGCTTAAAATGCTAAAACCATATTCCAAACATAACATTATATCATATCCATGCTATAACTAATCTAAACTAAAGAGGAAAGACAATAGGATACAAAAGGGTTATAAACATGCAGTCTTACGGGTCCAAAACCCTCATCTAATACCTAAACATCAATATATCAAGGCCACGTTATCCTACTTATAATCAAGTCTAACATCCATATTCACACACAACATATATCACACATCATCTATGAAGAAACATAGACAGAAGCGTACATCAAGGCCAAACTGCAAAACCTCACTTCATGCACCACATGCTCGTCTTCATTTTTCAATCCTCAAAATGCCATCACGCTATCAAAGCCATAATTTACTCATCAATACGAGTCTAATGATACCTATATTTCATTATTATGCTTTAGATCCAAAATCGATACCAAAACCCCAAGTGGGTCCCACATATGAAAAATGAGTTTTTGAGACCAACCCAATGTTCACATATGAATAAAGAATCATAACCCTCAAAGAATGGGTGAAAACTAAGCATACTTTGGGCTAAAATTAAGCCCTAAGCTAAATTGGGGTTTTGGGTCCAAACTAAGAAATTCAAGTATGAATTTAAAAAATTCTTACCTTAATCGTGATGATAATCGCGATACAAGGTGATAATTAAGCTTCCAAGTCACTTAATCACTTTTGAGTTATTACACTCATTTTGGGGTTTCTAGGTCTAAATGGTGAAGGGGAAATGCGCCAAACGTATCTTCGGGCCTTTATATTGCCCCTACAGCAAAAGAGATGCTGCTATCACAGTCATATGGGCCACAATTGCGCTACCCACGATCGCTACACTCTTGGCTACGATCGTGGTAGCACCAGATGATAACAAACATAAAAATAAGTTTCTAACCCTCGTAACTCATCCAGAATCCAAATAACATGATCCAATTATAAATTTTGAGTGTAAACCATATTTCAAATCCATTGGAATCATAAAAACTTTCATAGAAGATTGTTTAGGCAAAAAGTGGGGCCCACAACTATAGTTTAATCACTTTTCATAAAATCCGTTCAATAGCCCAAAATAAGTCTGGGAGCCTTGGGACCGGAACCAAAGGTCTCTCTAGCCTAAAATCAACGTTCCAGGAACGATGAAAAAGTCAGATTTTTAATCCGAAGTCATTTTGACTAAATGTGGGTCCCATACCTAATATTTCCAATTTTTAATTTTCTGACCAATAGGTCAAAATGAGCTTGGGTGCATTGGGACCCGAACCAAAGGTCTACCTAGACTTAAATTGATATTTCGGATCTACAGCGTAGTCAAAAATTGCATCTTAGATTGTTTCAGTAAAGTTTTTGCTCGATGGCCATTTTGAACCAGTGAAGACTTATAAATAGGGAATTGGCTCTAAAACCAAAAAGAACTTCTCGATAATCGAACTGTCATTCCCAACAAGTCATAAATAACTTGGGGCAGCTATGGAGAAGCTCAAACGGTGAAGATAAGCATAAATGTGAAAAATGACCTGAAGGGTCATTACAATATCCACTACTAAAAGGACTTTTAACCCCGAATATCAACGGACAGAAAGAATCTCAAAAGCTCGAAAGAATGAGGTACTGGGCTTGCATGTTCCAAGCATGACTTCCCAGATAACCTCAGTAGAGAGAAAACACTTACAAGGGATTTTACCACAAGTATCTCCTTTTCAACCAGCACTCTCATTCTACTTCCAAAATAGCCAACTCAACTTAACTGCTAACTGGACTCCAACTGAACTAAAAAGGTTGATGCACGTATATCTGAATCACATCACGTTGATACCATCTCTATATCTATATAAATCAATAAAGGCTCATCCAATCCAAAAGAAAACCAAGACATGAGTCATAAAACCAACTCCAAATCCAAATATAACCTTCCTTTACATTTTTGCACCTGCTATCTACTCTAAGTGAGAAGGCAAATCATTTGAGCCTCGTCCATACATTCTCATCATGGAGAACTCAAAGCACTAAAGATGATCCACTGAAAGTCCATAAGACAAACATGAGAATAAGATCTTAAGGCTTTATCTGGGCATACAAATAGAGATAATCACAGAATGCAATCCATGCAATGCTCCAGCAATCCAGATAAAAAATAAACTAAAATCTCAAAATCCAAGGTATAACTACTAATCACTGAATATTCTACTCTAGGATGTCTCATCCATCGAGAATGAAGACCTACTGAATCCAACTCGAGAATATTACTTCCCCTGAGTAAATCATCCAAAATTCCCAAGGAAAACTGAAACTCGAGGTCAAAACTGAAATAACCAATACGGGGCCCATGGGCTATCATCTGAACACTTGTCAACTATAATCCAACCGAAATATAGAAAACCAAATGAGCAACCACGGAGTAGGCTCAACCAGCCTATAAATAAAATTTGAACAAGGACAAGTCTAAGACAAAAGTTACATGCAAGCTCTACAACACCAAGCTGAAATCTCAATGCCAAGGCTAAACCGCTCAATCTCAAATATCTACATCAAAACTAAAAACGGGTAGGCATTAATGCTCCAAATCTATCGTACTTTCAAATTGCCATTCCAAGGAGTCAAAATCCAAAACTAGGCCAATAAGGCTACATCAATGTCAACTATATCAAATTGACTCTAGTATCTAAATCTGACATATCCGAGAAAAATCATACCAATCCACAGTCAAGACATATCTAAAGAGAAAAATCACCACAAGGATAACCACTGACTAATAACACAATCAACCAACTCTATATCGACTGGATAGAACGAAATATAGCCGCCAAATAGGAATCATGCCAAAGGACAAATCATTGGATGAAAATGCATATAACCCACTCTATATCCATTGCAGGGAATGAACAATCCAAACATACTCAAAACTTCCCAAGGCTGGAAATCACACTAGATATGGCAAAAGCTCTAGCAACTCAAAAAAATACAACTTAAGCCGGAAACTAGCCAATCTAATACTCCATCTAAGCAAAGAAATAGCCATAAGCACATATCATCGAGGAGAATCACTCCACCAAGCCTCACTAGTCCGAACAAACGTTTAAGTGGGGATTTCTTGAATCCACCCAAGAACAACATCATCAAAGAAAAAATACCAATCTCAAAACCAAGGTCATAGTCAAAACCACCACCAGAGTACCAACAACTTGAGATAAATAGTTTCTAATCTTCCAACTTAAGAAGTGATCATTGGAAAAGCCACCTGCCTCTAACTTTCCAACTCCACTAGACAAAACTATATCACAATGACAAAGGAGTATTCAATCTCAAAAATAGGCAACATAAATAAATTGCTGACTCCAAAACACAAAGAACCATGGAAGGTCAACTTACCTTCGATACCACAATACATCCTTAAAATTGATCTAATATAGCTAACCAAGAGGGAACGCAATCAACCTCATGGAGTTAGGGGAAAGAAATCATAAAATCAGGCTATATCTACTCAAGCCACCAAATAATATCACAAGAAAATAAAATCTAAATAGATAATACTTGTCTATACAGCTACCCAGATAGAATCAAATTCATCATGTAACAATCATTAAGTAATAATATCAAGTAATATCAATAACCTCACATAGTGATAGCAACAGCAACAACAATATCAATATCAACATACTAAACAGGCGGTACCAAAATGAATATCAATATCATGTACCACTCAATGGCCACAATAGGGCTAATGTGCCAAGATAAATGGGACTCGAACCCAAAAACACTCCCATAGGGGAAAAACATCAATATATATCTACTCCATCCAAAACTAAAAGAAATAAACCAAGGAGTAGTAACATAATCATAAATTCAACAATAAGGCCCATAATGACCGATATAAATTCATCAAGGCATACAACCATCAATAGGTATGAAAACCCCAATACACATTATAAAAGATAAATGCAAGAAATAAAAACACACCAATTATGGTAACACCCACAGTCACATGCCCGACAGGCATAGGGAAAATAAATCTAAATGGGTCTAAATCAGACCGACCGACTGAATCATCGACATAGGCGCCAAACGCACTATATAGGCGCCAAGCGCACCATCTCTAACTGAATATGTCACAACATCACAAGATAATCTAACTAAGCTAAATGACTGGAATCTCATGTTAGGGACACACCCTAGACTAGTAGTCTCTCTCTTTGCATCTGTAGCAATTCTTGAAGCATCAATATATAGAGAACACAAACTGAGCCTAAATGGTTGGCCAACTAACGCTAAGAAAAATTTGCAAAATTATGTCCAAACTTCAGAAATCATAGCTTGTCTTAGGAACTCTAGGCTGGCAGGGAATGCAAGTTAACTCTAGCTGATCATCTATCTCATACTAGGGGTATTCTCTGAACCAATGTCTCATCACAACACAACCAAACCACGATCCTAGAATACTTCGAGATACTACCCATTATAATCCAAAATGGTCACCATGACCCGAAGAACCATACCACACTCTGCAAGTCTGATGGGGACTCTTTCCAATTCTTTTTTGGCTGCTACTAGAGATCTTTGATATCTATCTATGACTCTCTAGTCCAATGTTGCACTGAAATTCTGGAAATGCGTATTGGAGTTTTGTCCGCATCTGTCGACAATATCACATCATCCTTTGGGGATAGAATAGAGTCAAAGAATGTGTTCAACGTTCATACGAATATGGACACACAATAAGGAGTCATGAAGTGAATTTCCTAAAATGTCACTGTAGCCTTCTGAAGATAGGTTCTGGACATCTCCGCACCAATCCATAAGACTCTAGTAACACTTAACTCTTGTACTAATACACCAATGGAACCCAGGCTTTGATACCAATTTGTCACAACCCAACTTCTCAGGTTATGATGGTGCCTACCATAACCCCTCAGTAGGAGGGCCAACCCGTAGTCTATAATGGCTAGTAATGGAGTACTTAATAATATAAGAAAAAGAACGCAGAATATATAAAATAAAGATCAATATATAAAAGAATCCCAAAACCTGATGGTATTTGTACAAGAGCCTCTAATATAAAAAGAGTACAAGAGTGAAATATCAAGAGAAATACAATGATACAACTTATTTTTGAATATAACTTAGAGACTAGTCTAACACATAAAAGAGAGATAAGTAATGCTTCGAACATCAGGAGCTCACTCTAAGTCTTTGAACTAGGGCTGCTCCGCATAATGCACACATCAACGGCAATAACCCATACTATGATTTTCAGGCTGCAGAAATGTAGTATGAGTACCAAGAGAATGGTACTCAGTAGGCTACTGCCAACTGAGCTCCAAAGATAAAGCAGATATATACAACATATAAACAGAATAGAAACTACATCGAAGATTCCAGAAATAATATGATAAATTAATAAGATAATAAGGAACAACTATCCTATTCATGTCCAAGTGTCTAACATAATAAGACTAAGGAAGTATCTGGGTGAACTATCCTATACCAGCTATATTCAATGTACGTCAATGATATATCGTATATCCTAGATTAATATATAAATAAAGAGAGAAAGAAAGATATATAGTAATATGCAAGGCGAAGAATACAACTATACAATATGAACAATGAAGAATGGGATATGTAGTAGTATCATAGCTTCATATGGCTTGATATATATATATATATATATATATATATATAAACATGAGGTCATCTCAAAGCATAATCTATATCGTCACATTCTCATTTTAAGACCTCATTACAATACTATCAAGATTTAAATACTACCATACACGGGGTTCCTAATCCATATGGCTAGACATGAAATAATCGAGCATAATAATGCAATTATCTTAGAGGCCGAACACGTACCTCAAATCCCGATACCAGATCAATGACCAATCTATCATAAGCTAGCCATAATAATAATCATGATAATAATAATATCAATAACAACACAAAGAATCAGCTACTCCAGATAACCAAATACATAATCCATATTCACAGGATAACAACGAACCACTATTTATTTAAAATCCAACATCTAACATCTAGTCAAGGTTCATCGCTAGACCAAAACCACTATTTATCCATCATTCATTATTATCAACTAATCATCCTACATCCGTTAATCATTACTAGACAACACCTTACTACTTGTCACCTAACTATCTTTTATTAACAAACATCATTCATTAACTAACCATTGTTAGCTATCATGTTTCAACTAAGAAAGATTCATTAACTAATACATTAAATTCCTAGTCATCAAGTGCTATAGTCCCTGAATAGACAACTAGTTACCACATATCTTAACCGTCTAACTAGAAGAGTAGTCATAAGATCATATCTCAGCTATAATTATTTCATTTATAATGGTTAATAATCATGAATGTACCAAATCTATGCATGCCATCACCAGTATTCAATCAGTGGAATAATAATCATCATACCATATTTTTCTCCATCCCATACTGAAGAGATGTGTATACAAATATATACATATTCATATTCATAAACTGTAATCACATCATCTATAAGGATAAACACTTCACGGCTATTCAATCAATATCATAACATGGACCTTGGCCCATTAATTTATCCAAAATAATCATAATATCATAATCACGACCTTAGGCCTATATACATATCCAGGGCTTATATCAATAATCATATTTACAAGCCGTAGCATATCTTTAATCATATCACATATAAGAGAGATCTCACATATAGAAGGCATAACATAAATAAGCATGTAATCATCTCTCATATAAGAGACATCTCATATTTAGGAGGCATAATATAGATAGACATATAATCATCTCTCACACATAAGGAATCTCACATCTAGGAGAAATAATATATATAGACATGTAATCGTCTATGGGATATCTTATATCAATAGGTCATACATCATGACTGTGAAGAATATCATTTCTCTAGACCAATTTACATATTCAAGGGGAACATCATCTATATAGGTCCAACAATCATGACTAAAGGAAATAGCAACTCTATAGGCCAATCATCAAGTTTAAGAGAAAATAGCATCTCTATAGGCCAATCATCAAATCTAAGAGAAAATAGCATCATTATAGGCCACATAATGTATCTAGGAGGAATATCATCTTAAATGCCCAATATCACTTCCACATGGAGTACCATAACCATAACTCAAAAGCCACAATCTCGGAATATCAATACAAGTTACAAAGTTATGAAGTAACCTTATTCTAAGGTTTACTAGCCTCATCTATGTCTAATGTCTGAACTAAGTCCACAAGACTTAATGCAATCTTAGGCCTAAGTAGGCCAAACAATCCCACTTCTAATCCACAATTAACATAATTTGGCATACTATATCCCAAAATAGGCTAAGGTATCTAGTTTATCTTTTAGATGTCAAGTAAGCCGTATTCAAGGCCTAGATAGAAACTTTGACTAAAAACAAGGGTACTCAAGTCAACTCTACACAACTTATGATTTTAAGACTACCACACTAGCCCAATAAGGCTAAATAGACAAATCATGCTTCAAATGTTAAAACCATATTCCAAACATAACATTATATCATATCCATGCTATAACTAATCTAAACTAGAGAGGAAAGGCAATATGATACAAAATGGTTATAAACATACCATCTTATGGGTCCAAAAACCTCATCAAATCCCCAAACATCAATATATCAAGGCTAAGTTATCCTACTTATAATCAAGCCTAATATCCATATTCACACGTAACATATATCACACATTATCTATGAAGAAAAGTAGACAGAAGCGTACATCAAGGCCAAATAACAAAACCTCACTTCATGCACCACATGAGCGTCTTCACTTTACAATTCTCAAAATGTCATCACACTATCAAAATCATAATCTACTCATCAATACGAGTCTAATGATACCCATATTTCACTATTAAGCTTCGGATCCAAAAATGATGCTAAAACCCTTAGTGGGTCCCAATACGAAAACGAGTTTTGAAGACCAACCCAATGTTCACAAATGAATAAGGAATCATAACCCTCAAAGAATGGGTGAAAACTAAGAATACTTTGGGCTAAAATGAAGCCCTAAGATAAATTGGGGTTTTGTGTCCAAACTAAGATATTCAAGCATGAATTCAAGAAATTTTCACCTTAATCTTGGAGATAACCGTGATACAAGATGATAATTAAGCTCCCAAGTCATTCCCATGACCAATTTTGAGTTGTTACACTTATTTGGGGTTTCTAGGTCTAAATGGTGAAGGGGAAATGCCACAAATGCATCTTCGGAACTTTATATAGCCCCTACAGCAAAAGGTATGCCGCTATGACGGTCATATGAGCCGCAATCACGCTACCCACGATCGCTACACTCTTGGCCGGATTGCGGTTGCACCAGATGACAACAAATACAAAAATAAATTTTTGACCCTCGAAACTCATTCAAAATGCAAAGAACATGATCCAATAGTGAATTTTGAGTGTAAACCATATTTCAAATCTATTGAAATCATCAAAACTTTCATCGGAGATCATTTATGTAAAAATTGGGTCCCACACCTATAGTTTCATAACTTTTTATAAAAACCGCTCAATAGCGCGAAATAAGTCTGAGGGCTTTGGGACCTTAACCAAAGGTCTCCCTAGCCTAAAATCAATGTTCAAAATGCCATGGTGAAGTCATATTTTCAATTTGAGGTCATTTTGACCAAATATGGATTCCATACCTATTCCTTCTAATTTTTAACTTTTTGACCAATAGATCGAAATAAGCTCGGATGCATTGGAACCCGAAAAAAAGGTCGACCTAGACTAAAATCAATATTCTAGATTTGCTGGAACAGTCAAAATTTACATCTGAAATTGTTTCAATAAAGTTTTTGCCCGATGGCTATTTTAAACCAGTGAAGACTTCTAAATAGGGAATTGGCTTTAAAAACCAAACAAACTACACGATAACCGAACCGTTGGTCCCAACAAGTCATAAATGACTTGGGGAAGCTATGAAGAAACTCAAATGGTAAAGATAAGTATAAATATAGAAAATGACCTGAAGGGTCAATACAATACCCATACCATATAACTAGTACCCTTCAAGTTATATCCAAGACAGAATCAAAAGGTTGGACACTGGACAACATACCATTGGACTTTACCTTTCATCATTTAAAATATGACTCATCACCATCAAGTCATAACCACAAGAGAAACTTGGCCACCAAACACTGGACACCTTACGAATTAGGTCACTTAACCCATACAAACACCATACGACTCGTATGGTGAGTCATATCAAGAACAGAAGGCTCAAGACTCAGCAAATTTCCAAGGGCCAAAACCCAGGGTGTTTCAAGACTTATATGGATGCTTAGCATACTTCGATTCTACACATGTTTGACAATTTAATTTATTGCACTCAAAATTAGGCAAATTTTCTAAGTTAATTAGTTTTCACAAGGTTTTATTATTAACATGTCCTAAACGTCTAGGCCACAATTTATTTGACTCAAGCAAGTAAGAAGAAATATATCTCAATTATCATTGATCTTAAAAGGGCCCTCGATGAGGTAACCTTTTCCTACATGTATTTCTCCTTTGCTAATTACAACCTTATCAGAAATAAATACACATTTAAATCCATTTTTAGTCAGAAGTGATATAGACACCAAGTTCTTTCTCAACTCCGATACTTGAAGGACATTGTTGGGAGTCAACACTTTGCCTAATGTCATCTTTAAGTAAATTTATCCCATTTCTTCAATATTTGTTGTGCGGTGTTAGTCATATAAGTATTCTGCTCATCTTGAGCCAGAGCATACGAAACAAATAACACCTTATTGGTATATACATGACGGGTGACACCCAAATCAATCCATCATTCTCTAGGATTACCCACCAAGTTGCATTCTGAAAGCATGGCGCATAGATCATTCACTTTATTTTTGAATTCAGCTATACTGCTTGATCATTCTTCTTGTATTTCTTAAGGGCATGCCAATCTATCAACTTATGGAAAGTCTTTCCATAATTAAGGAAATTTTCTTTGAATTTCTTCTTTTGAGAATTGCTTTATTGTCCAAATGCTTTCTTTGAGTTGTTAGGGTCATCCTCCATAATGTTAGCTCCACTAATTGTGGAATTTCCTTTTGACTTCTTCTTGGCTGCTTTGTTATCTTCTTCAACACACAACCTCATAATGAGGTCTTTAACTTACATCTCCATTTTTTATGCTTCAAGTAGGTTTTGAAGTCCTTCCATAAAGGTGACAACTTCTCTATTATAGATGCTACTTGAAAAGCCTCATTCACAAGCAACCCTACAACAAAGGTTTTGTGATTATCAAGAACAACTTTAATATGTTCAAGTAAGGTATTCACTATGTATATACCTTCTTTCAGGAGATCTGGATGATCACTTGCAGTTCTTGTACTTGAGAAACGACAGTATTACTGTCTATCATCTTAAAGTCAAGAAAATTTGCAATAATGAACTTTATAGTTTCAGCATCCTCAATTTTATATTTTTGTTCCAAAGTATTCCACAATCCTTTCGAGGTTTTCATACCGCTGTAAATATTATATAGGTTGTCTTGGAGACCACTCCGTATATAATTCTTACATAAGAAGTTTGAGTGTTTTCATGCCTTCATTACCATAAAACATTCGTTACCCGATGTCTCTTCGGATAATTATGGAACATTTTCAGAGATGAACCTTTGAAGACTTAGAGTCATCAAGTAGAAGCCATCTTTTGCTGCCAATGTTTGAAATCCACACCAGAAAACTTTCTGGGTTTCTGTGCGGGTGTCGTAGCAGGTGTGACACTTGTACGACTTGCTATAGCAACTGTTGTTGTTGCTACACTTGTCATTCTATCATTTGCATGACTTTCAGCAGACCTTTTTGTTGTCACAAAGAGACAACCAACTTAGTATGTCAGAATACTAATTATAAGTTTTAAAAACTTTAAACATCAAGTTGCTTCTAGTTTAATGATGAAGTTTGTATGTTTTTCTAATCATGAACAAAATAAACTTTAACTCGTGATGAAGGTTTTAAATTTTCAAATCACTATTAAGCTTATACAGAGTAGAAAACCAATCAACAAGGTCCAACCTTAGCGAAAAAACCCTAGCTAGCGGCGCATGCAGAATCACTAAAACCTTAGTATTTTCTGACTAATATGGCTACTGCTTTCGGTGGGTTCAACCCATCGGAGTGAACTACAATTCAAATAACAGAAGGGGAAACTAAATTCAGAGATAATGAACCCAAGTATGCTGATTTATTAAAACATAAAGTTCACATGCATGGGAATATTAAGATTACTTCTAAACCGATGGTAATGATACATGGGGAACCAAGCATAACATGGAAGGCTTCAGAAGTACAGACCATGATATTACAGGAGAATTTACAATTCACAATTATGGGTAAGTTCTCATATGGTAAACCAGCTATTATGGAATTGAGAAAGATGATTCCAAATCAGTGTGGGTTCAAAGGAGATTGTACAATTAGAGTATTAGATGAAAGGCATATTTTAATACGGTTAAATCAATTGGGAGATTACATCAAGTTGCTATCAACCACTACATATTATATAAAGACTACTGGCAGATTATGGCAAATGAGAATACTTAAATGGGATCCATGGTTCTCGCCTGATGTTAAAACTACAATTAGTGTTGCATGGATTTCATTACCTGATTTGCCTCCTAATTTCTTTGCAAAGGAGGCTATTTTCTTAATTGCCTCAGCAGTAGGTAAACCATTAACACTTGATATGGCTACCAAAAATCATACAAAACTAAGTTGTGCATGAGTAAAAATTAAGGTGGACTTGGTAGCTAACTTACCTCATAGGGTAAAGATTAATGAAGAAAATAATGTCACAGGGGAAGTAAAATCAAAATGGATCCATAATCAGTATGACCACAAGCCAAAATATTGTAAGGAGTGTTGTTTACAGGTTATGATGAGGATTCATGTTGGAATATACACCCGAAATTGTTTGAGCAGGAACAAAAACAAAGGGTAGAAAAATCCTTTGAGAAGAATGATGTCAATGTAGAAGGAAAGAAGGAAGGGGCAGATTCTGTAGAGGATAATAGTCATCTGTGGAAGCTGAGAAAGAATAAATACAAGAAAGATAAGCATAGGCACATAATAGGTGAGGTTCAAAAGGAGGATGCAATCCAGACTTCAAATGCATTCAATGTATTAGAACATGGAGAAGTATAAGAGCAACAAATAATTAGTAAAGCACCAGTACAGGAGAGTACAAAGGATTGGTTCAATAGAAGTTTTAGGAAAGATGCAAAGGAATCAGCAGCAGAACAAGTTCTCAATACTGAAGATGGTACTAAATAAAAGCACGAGGATAAAAGTAGCAAAGAACAGATTAAAGATGCTGAGCAGAAGCAACAGGTAAAAGAAGCAGCTGATCATAACAAGGAGCAAGAATAGACGAAACAAGTTCGTCAGGGACTAGGTGAGTAACAGAATTCCACAAAGGATCTTATGGTATTATAAGAAGGAGAAGAGGGGAAACACCAAATAATATTAAAAAAATCATGCCTTTGGAAATTAAAGCTGGAAACATGATAGATAACGTAAATAAAGAGCATGAAGATATGGATGATGAAGACTTAGGTGATAATATTGACAATGCAGCAATTGGGGGAGATTTATCACCAAAGCAGGTGGATTCCATTAAAGATAAACAAGAAAGACATAAGAAGAAAGGAGGAAGCATAAATACTGTAGGAATGGTAAATCCACTAAGGACAAAAAGCACCATTTCAAGATTTATTTTTAAATAAATGCATTAATCTGGCACATTAAAGTTCTTAACACACAGAAAGAATTTACAAGATTAATAAATAAGCATAGGAGATATCACTTTGGTTTCATTGGTCTTATGGAACCATTTCAGGAGAGCCATAGTATAGAAGATTATAAAAAGAGACTTGGGATGCAGCATGTAATAGCAAATATTTTTGGAAAAATTTGGGCATTCATGGACTCAAATTTGACTTGTAGTATAGTGTCTGATGAAGAACAACAAATTACTATCAAGGTGGAAAATCAACAAGCTGGAATAGCAGTGATGGTGATTTTAGTGTATACAAAATGCAATCAAAATGATAGGATGAGGTTGTGGGAAGCTCAGGAAGAGACAAAAAATAATATACAGGAACCTTGGATGGTAGGAGGTGACTTTAATATTACAAGAAGAGATGAGGAGAAATTAGGGGTCTACTAGTAACTTTTGACAAAACAGAAGATTTTAATCAGTGTATAAATATTTGTAGTTTAAAGGAAGCTGAGTTCAAGGAAAGTAAATTCACTTGGTGCAATGGCAGAATAGATGCTGATTGTATTTTTAAAAGGTTGGATAGAGTTCCTTTCAATGATAAATAGCAAGGATTATTTCTAGTTACTAAGGTGGAGAATTTGGTGAGAAGTGGCTCAGATCATGCACCTCTATTGTTACAATGCAACACAATTCAGGAGTAGGTGGTTAAGCCACTTAGATTTCTCAAATTTTGGCTGAATGAGGAATCATGCTTGCAGGTTATAAGAAATAATTGGAATGAGGAGATAGCAGAGTATCTTTTCAGCATATTTCATCAAAATTTGAAGAAGACTAAAACAGCTTTGACCTAGTAGAGTAAGCAAACTTTTGGAAATATATTTCAAGAGATTGCTACTCTTGAAGAGGTAATTAAAGTAAGAGAAAAGCAATTTCAGGAAGATCCTACTGGAGTAAATAGATGTAATCTATTTAAAGTACAAGCTGAATCAGCTTTATAATTAAAGAGGGAAGAGAAATTTTAGAGACAGAAGGCTGGCTTTGACTGGTTTAAAGATGGTGAAAGAAACACAAAAAACTTTTATACTGTGGTAAGAGGAAGAAGAGCAAGACTCAAGATCCAAAGAATTCAGAATAATGAAGGAGATTGGTTAGATAATCAAGATAATATTGCTGAGACTGCAATCAATTTTTATCAAAGGCAATTTCAAAAGCAAGAAGATGCTGAGGATTTCACTATGTTGGATGAATTGCCAAAAGTAATATTAAAATTTCAAAATATGAATCTGAAAAGCATTCCAACTATTGATGAAGTGAAATTGGCAGTCATGGGTCTAAATAGAGACAGTGCAGATGGTCCTGATGGTATGACAGGTGCTTTCTTCTAGGATGCTTGGAGCATAGTATCAAATGGTCTTTATCAGATGGTAATAGCTTTTTTTGTGGGTATAACTTCCTAGATTTATCACACATACTAATTTGGTGTTGTTACAATAAAAGTTAATGGTAAATACTTTCTCAGATCTAAGGCTTATATCTCTTAGCAACTTTGTGAATAAGATTTTTTCAAGAATCATTCATGAGAGGTTAAAGAGTATATTACCAGATATAGAATCTGAGGAATGGGCAGGTTTTGTTCAAGGGAGAAGCATTGCTGAGAATATCTTAGTGGTTCAAGAGATAGTATCTGAAATTAGGAAGAGAGGTAAACTCCCTAATATGATATTAAATTTGGATATGATAAAGGCTTATGATAGAGTTGAGTGGCTAATTCTGACTAAGGTGCCAAGAAAAATAGGTTTTTGTGGAGAAATCATAGACATGATTTTTAGGTTATTATCTAATAATTGGTATTCTATATTGATGAATGGAAAACCTAGAGGATTTTGTAAGTCCTCCAGAGGTTTGAAACTAGGAGATCCTTTGTCACCTACCCTATTTATTATTGCAACTGAAGTGCTATCTAGAAGTCTGAAGGATTTGATGGTGAAGAAAGAATTCAAGTTGTTTGGTATGCCTAGAGGGAGTCCAAAAATTAATCATTTGGCCTTTGCAAATGATATGATCATTATGTTTAAATGTAAACTCCACATGTTGCAGTTAGTGACATCAACATTGGACAATAATGAAAGGGTTTTAGGTCAGAAGATCAATAAGGAAAAAAGTGTTTTGTATATGCATGAAAGTGTCTCTAATGGACTAGTAGTCATGGCTAAAGTTGCTACAGGAATATTAAGGCAAGAATTTTCATTCATATATGTAGGATGTCCTATTTTCTATATGAGAAAGAAGAAGGTATATTACCAGCAGCTAATGAATAGAATAAGCAACAAATTGTAGAATTGGAAAGGTAAACTTTTATCTTTTGGGGAAAGAGTTGTTTTAATCAATCATGTGTTGCAAAGTATACCAAAACATTGTTTATAAATGATGAATCCACCTAAGAATATACTAGATGCTATTCAAAAAATATTTGCAAGGTTCTTTTGGAGTAGTACAGTAGGAGGTAAAGACAGATATTGGGTATCTTGGTCTAAATTATGTTTAACAATAGAGGAAGGGGGTCTGGGTTTTAGACAATTACAAGATGTATCCACAACTTTATTTTGTAAACTATGGTGGAATTTCAGGACTAGGAATACTATTTGGAGTGACTATATGAAGAACAAGTATTGCAGGAAATACCATCTAAAAGAAATTATATGGAAAACGGGAGGAGGATCTCAAGTTTGGAAGAAGGTATTACAAGTGAAGGAACCTATAGAGCACTTCATTAATTGGAGGCTTAGAGGAAGGAATGCTCACATATGGTATGATAACTAGAGTGATTTTGGTAATTTGTACTCAGTAATGCAGGATAGTAAAGAATGGAATGATAGGTACAAACAAGTCAAGGATTTGGTAATTAAGGGCTAATGAAATGAGGATGTGTTAACAGAATTATTCACAGATGATATTGTGAATCACATAAAGCAAAAAGTGAAACCTCCTAAGCAACTAGGACAGGATGATATAGCAATGTGGAGCATAGATACAAAATAAAAGTTTACTATCAAATCTGCTTAGCAGTATGTGAGGCATAAGAAAAACACTATAGAGTTTTATAAGCAGCTGTGGATAAAGGGATTACCTTTCAAAGTATGTTTTTTTCAAGTAGAGAATGTGGAGAGGTAAAATTTCAGTGGATGCTACAATCATAAGATGTGGAGTAGAGGGACCATCAAGATACTGGTGCTGTCAAAATCCAACACAAGAGGCTATGTCTCATATGTTGTTGAGATCACAAATTGCTAACAGGACCTGGTCCTACTTTTTTTCTTTTGCAGGTATCAACATACAAGGAATGAGCCTGAGAAATACCATCTTTGCTTGGTGGGAAGCACCAGTCAAGGCAAGGGAAAAAACATACTATAGAGCAATTCTAGGAATCATAATATGGGAGTTGTGGAGGAGAAGAAATTCTCTGAAACATAATGGCAAAGAAATAGCAGAGCACAGGTTAGTATTTAATATGACTAGGATCTAAGGATGTTGTTTATAGTTAGAAAGCCAGCATTGGAGTTCCTATATGAATGGTCTGATATCTTAAAGCAGTTCAATCAATTGACGCCTAAAAGTGCAGCTATACTAGTTATATGGGAGATACCAGCACAGGATTGGATAAAATATAATACGAATGAAGTATCAAAAGGAAATCCTGGAAGAAGTTCATGGGCATTTTGCGTAAGAGCCACAAATGGAGATCTAGTACATGCAGTAGGATCAGCTATAGAGGACACTAATTCTATGAAAACAGAGGCATGGGCTATTCTACAAGTAGCAATACACTGCAATAGCACACAGCAGAATAAAGTAATCATTCAAACTGATTCTTTACTAATGGAAAAACTATTGACAAAGAAGTGGGAAATGCCATGGCAAATAGCAGACAAGATTATACATATATGGCAGCTACTAGCAACAAAACAAGTGTAAATACAACACATTTATAGAGAGGGCAATCAATTAGCATATTGTTTAGCTAATACTGCTTTAAAGCAACAGTTCACATACACAAGTTTTAGTCAACTACCAACTGTAGCTAAAAAAATTCTAAACAATAATAAACAACAATGTCCATACATTAGGATATCAGTATTCAAGAAGACTGGTAAGGCTAATGACAAGGATTGAATATTCTTCTTATTTATAAGCTGAACACCTACTCAAAAAGAAGAAAAACATTTTTAGCCTATTTACACCAGCCAATAAAAAAGCTTTCTCAATAGGTTTGGGGGTCACTTAGTCAGATCTTCAATGCATAAGGCTGAAGAAATTGCCTATATCCAATCACCCGTGGGTCTGAGCATCTCTCAATCTCCATCTCTTTCATAACTGCAAAGCCAAATAGATATAATTATTGGTATGGTCAGCTCAAAGAGATGAACATAGTAGCAAAAATAGGATACCTAAATGCAAAATCAATTCTCAGTGGACAAGACCTAGATGTTTAGCACCAAAAATCATTGCGTACTTTCTTACTCCGAGGACCATAGCAGAAATGAAGAAAAAGACATCAATTGTAAGTACTGAAACAGGATTTAGGTTAAATCAGCTAAGAAATAAGACTTACTCTTGCATGTTAGACAAGAAGCTGATTTTAACCATCTAAGGTGTAGTGTTTATCACCCATGGAAAAAGCAGCTTGAAGGTTTGTTCTCAAAGGCAAACATAGTAAAAGTGGTGGAAGCGGTGGAAGCTTTCTGAGTGTGGAGCTTCACTTAGCTCATTTTAGAAACCCTACTCCCCCTTTTAATAGATTTTTTGAAAGGTTGGGTCGATTTAGTTGGGCCGGGCCAGCCCTTTTCAAATATGTGTTGTTGATTTTGTAATTTATTGGATGGATTGGTCCATCTATTATGGACTAAGTTAAATTATTTATAAAATTACAAATTAACAAAAAAAAAGAAGAAAACCAAAAGCTTTAATCTCCAGAAACACACAAGTATAGAGAGTTCAATAATCAGTGAAGTTTTTATATTCTTCAAATCAAATTCCCACACTGATTTCTCGGCGAAGTTTTTATATTCTTCCAACCAATGGAGTAGAAAATTACAAGAATTTAGTCTCCAAAAAATTAGTCTCAATACAGATTACAAAAGTACTTTCTTTATAAATGGTGATATAACTTTTTTTCACCAAACAAGCGCAAAAAAATATTTTTTTCAATAAATTTCTTAAGATTGTTATTTTCTGGGTACAAAAATTTATATGTTTCAACACAAACTTCAATACTAAGTTCAAGAATAACTTTGAAGAACTACGATGAAGTTCCAATGACTTCAAACAAAAGTTCAAATGAATAGTCAAATGAACTATCAAAATGAAGTGTTTATTAACTTTAAGAAATGAAGATGAAGTAGAAAATTATAGAATCAAGTCCACCACATGCACGGTGTGGCCTTTATTCCCATCAAATACCTAAGGTTCATGGAATTTTTTTTTCCAGGATAAAATGATTCACTTTCTGAAAATAGTGGTACCTCAAATTTTTAGAAACTTTGAACTCACTCAAAGATTTGATGATCAAACAAGAGTTTTTATAGGAAGAAGAAGATGGCTTTTCAACTCAAAATCATGTCTTTACCTGATAAAAAATTTAGGTATTTATAGCCATCAAGGTGTTGCTTTATGAAGAGAAGCAATGGTTCAAAAAAATGCACTTCTTCATAAAGGTGCAACTCTTTGAAAAAGGTGTAACTCTTTGAAAAAGTCACAACTCATTAGAAAGATTATAACCATCCAAAGTAAAAATGTGTCTATTCAAATTGCATCATTTCTCTTGGTGTTTTTTAAGAAAAAAACACCAATTCATTTTTTATTCATACCTCTTACAAACCTAACATCATTATCTTCGGTGTCACCACCTTTACCATTGCTTCAACCAAAACTATCACTACAGTATATCTCTACTAACAATTCTCTCCACCATATTACTTAACAACATCTCCAACTACCCTCAACACATCGTTAACAATCATGCATTTATTTTTCAACCATCACAATCAATACCTCTAACTACTAACATCAACTAACTTCACATCACTATCACCACCACTATCAATTGCCAACATCATAACAATTACTATAATACCAACCATCTCTGTGCTTACAACTATCACAACCGTTATTACTAGTCACTAACATCAATCATTACCACCACCACCACCATTACAAACCATATCCATTATCACAAACAAACATGAATGGTTTCTTTTCAATAAAATAAGAATTTTATTATATTAGATCAAATGTTTTTCTAATGTATAATTAATTTTTATTTGAATTATATTTTATTATATATACAAATAAATAAATTTTGCATGTTCAAATGTTGAAAAACAAATAGTATTAATCATTTAATTTTCAAATTTGGAGAAAACATCTTAATCATTCAGACGTGTATTCAGATTCAGACGTAAGTCTAAATCTTAATAAAAACAAATAGAGCCTACTGCGAGAAATTGTTAATAAAAGTATGGTGAATTGCACTCAAGAATACAGCTTAGATGGTATTGGTAGGCCAAATACAGTAGAGCAGAAATGTAGAATCACGTTAAGAATCACATCATTTTTATTTCTTAAAAATAAAGTAAGGGATAATTGCACTTTCGATCCTTTAATTAATATTAAGTTCTATGTTTGATCCCTTGTAATCTCTGATTGAACATAATTAACCTTCAATTAATTGATATGTGAATTTATAACCCCCCACCCCCACCCCACTACTCAAAAATCTTTACTTATTTAATAAATTATTACTAAGTAATAAGCCATTTAGTTATCGATATAATATATTACTCTCTTTGTTAAAGAATGAAAATATTTTTCTTTTTAGTCCGCTTAAAAATAAACTTTTCTCTTAACATGCTTAAAGACCACAAGATTCAAAATCTTCTTTATTTTCTTAAACTCAGTGTCAAATCAAGATAAGTCATTTTCTCTTTAAATGGGGGAAGTAAATTAATAAAGTTGATTTGCTACTTGAAGGTACATGATCTAAATATTAGATAGTAATTGGTACATAAAGGAATTAAAAACACATTTCAATTAATTGAATATTAAATATATTTAGCCAATTATTACTACAAGAATAAAGAAAATCATAAGTCCAATTATTACCAAATAATTCCTGAATATTATACTCGACTACTCACTCCATATAAATAATTGGCTAGGCAACTACTTACAAATATTCTCTCCCCTTTCATTGTAATCATTAGTACTTTCATATATAAAAGAAACATGGGTAAAGAAGAGAGAAAAAAAGGATGAAGACAAGTTGGAAGCTTTTTGGGTTGTGGTTGATGTTCCTCCACCAAGTAAACAGTCAAGGCACAGATTCATGTACCTCCAATCTTAACCTAAAAAACAAACCTCTCTTTGATACTTCTTCTTTTCATTGTGTTTCAGTATGGGATGCACAAGGCTATATGCTCAGAGTAAGTAAAATATTTTTATGAATGACACATAATTTCTTCGCATTAGCTCATTAGTAAATAATAAAACAAAATTGTAATGTTCAGTATATGCAGATTGGTACAAAAATGTGGAGTTTTCTTCTATCAGCACCAAATTTGAATTCATTCTTATGGATAGGGTTTTCAAGAGAGGGAAAAATGATGGGTTCAAGTACAATCGTTGGATGGGTGAGTAATGATGGTTCTTCAACCATGAAAAGGTATTATCTGGGAGGACAATCGCCATCAGAGGTTGTATCGGACCAAGGAAATCTTGAGCTGGTGAATATCACATCCTCTATTGTAGATAAAAATTCAAGGATTTATATGGCTTTCCAATTGAACACTGAAATGTCCAGTAATCGCCTTATTTACTCCCTTGGCCCTATCGGACGTTTACCTTATCCCAATAATTACCAGTTATTCGAATATTACCAACGTATCTCCACTTTCTTGGATTATAAATAAGGTATTTTTCTCTACACTAGCATCTACCTACCTACCTAAAAACGTACCTATATATATATATATATATATATATATATATATATATATATATATATGTTTTATCCCTTTTCAATTTGAAGGATTTGGAGAATATTATTTTTTGACTTTTTAAACTATTTCAAAACTTTAAAGAAAATTTTGAAATAATTTTAAAAAATATAAAGTCGCCTCTTGATTTTTTTAAAAAAATATCAAGAAAAACTAAAAGTATTTCAAAAGCTTAAAAACAGAAATAAACTTTTGAAATAGAGAAACTAGGCAAGGATTCAAGTAACGCCTTGAGAGGATTTTTAAGGCACTCAAGAGCATCCGTTATAAAACTGTTGATCACAAGAAAAATTAACTGATTTATAAAAAATGACTAGTTTTGAAAAATGTGGCTAACTTTGTAAAATCTTGAAATCCATATGGCATTCATTTTATTCAAATGAAAATTAGTTTATTTAAATTGAGGAAAAATTCTCTCAAAAGAAAAGGTTAACTTAAGCCCAATTCTTTCAATTTGATAAAATAAGTTATTTTTACTAAAATAAAAGAAATGAATAAGTTATGAAATTTTGACCAATTATAAAAGGGTTTCAAATTTTTTATAAGACAAATTTATTTTTCATGTTGAAGAGAATTTTTTTAAACTTGAATAAGCTAATTTAAACATAAACAAAAGTAAATGTCATTTTTTATTTAAAAAATTTTATTAAAAGAAAAATAAAGATCTCATTTTATTAGCTCAAAATATTAGACTATGAGACAAATAATAATTAAAGAAAATGCAAATACAAAGCAAAAATAACGAATTGAAGGAAAAATTAATTAGATTAACCAAATTTAAGAGTTAATATACATAATAAAAAATCAATTACAACTAAGTAAATAAATAAATACGCGGAGAAAGTGAGAAAAATAGATTTTGAACCCGTTTGAACCTAGTCATTTTAATCCTTAATTTTTTATAGTATTTTATCCTATTTTAATTTTTTATTCACCTTCATCTTCGATCCTGTATACTAGTTTCCTTATATAGTATTTTTGTTACATATCTTCTTTATCCTATTTTTATCTATTTTGAGCCTCAAAATATACCTCAATGCAATATGGGCCCCTTTGGCCCATTAAGGAATATGCAAGAGAGAAAAGAGTCCAATGTTGGACTCAAATAGACATCACATGTTTCAAAAAAAAAAGAGTAAAGATGAAATATCCCGAATTTTGACCCTTGAAAATTTCTTGAGCTTTGAGCTCACTGCTTTGGTTACGATTTGATCCTCCGAGTCGTATGGTGTCTTGACGGGTCAGGAAACCCTAGTCGTAAGGTATCCAGTAAATGATGTTTGAGTTTTTGTCCTGACTTGGGGACACGAGTCATAAAGACTCGAGACAAGTTATTAGGAGGAGTCATAATCAAATAATGTAAGCTTGTGGCATGATTTTGATCTGAGTACGAGTAGCTCACTACGAGTCATAAGGACTTGTTACGAGTTATGGGATGAAATCATAGAATTCCCAGTGTTTAAACCATTTGTGTTTTGTATTGACTACAACCGAACCCTACGAGTCGTAGGGTTTCATTACGAATGGGTTGGTCGAGTCATAAGGTCGATCGTGTATGAGGGTCCTAGTCATTATCTTGGTTACGACTCGTGGTGATGAGTCGTAAAGTATGGTTACGAGTCAATGGTTGACTCGTAATCAAAGCGACCCTTTTCTAGTTTTTAAGTTAAGAGCATTATGGATATTTCTCCTTTTGCCTAACTTGAAACCCACGTCTTATAACCCCCTTCAGGGCATTATTAGCACTCAGAAAAAAATCAAATAAATTATCAAAACACTCTCAAATCCTCAAGATTAATAACACTTAAGGTTTTCAAGAGGTTAAGCAATTAGGGCTTTCAAGAGTTATTTCTCTGCGTACATCTTGTTATTTCAAGCATGTTACTCTTCCCTCATTGCCAATTTCATAAAAGCATATGATTTAAAGTATTGTTCATGAGATGTTGATGATGGTTTTCGACTATGGGATGAGAGTTTTAATATAAATTACTTAAGTATTTCTTCCATGATATTTATGAAACTATTGTGCTTAAATTGATAGTTGGTAAATACATTGGGGTGCACGAGAATGGTGAATAGAAATAGGGGTACAAAGTAATCCCCAAAATTAATTGGTTTGGTATGAAAATTGATATTTGATATTAACCCCAATCCAGTTGCATAATTGGTTTTGGTTTATGCATGATCACTTGGCTTGGCTTTTTTCTTGAAACTAATGCATGGTATAAATGGTTAAATGGTTAAGAATGATTTTAAAACCTTGTGGGGTACAATGAAATCCCATAAATAGATGATTTATGAAAACCTTATGCGGTACACGAGAATCCCTCAAGTGATTTTAATAATGGAGTCTGCGGGGTACTTGGAAATCCCCTAAGTATTGGCTAATGATATTACTTACAAGCTATAGTTGGTATGATGATACCGCTTAATAATGCCTTAATAATTGACTCTTAGAATTAATGATTTAGTTATGTGTTAAATGTTTTAATTGGGCAATAATGGGGGTTATGATAGCTAACCGTGAAGGTGAGAGTCCGAAGGACGAACACTAAAAACTCGTGTTTGCTGACATGAGGATTGGTCTTGATGGCCAAGTGCTTGTGGGGTATAATGGAATTCCCCAAGTGCACATACGTACATACGTATCATAAAGGGTGAATTGTACCAGAGAATCCACGGCCACCTATGGTATCTCCGGTTCGTGCAGCTAACACGCACCGGGGCCGGTCTAGGGGGAAACACTGGACCCATATGGCCCGTGGGTGGATTTAAGATGGTAAAGCTACACAGCCCAATTTAAGACTTTAAAGTGCATGCTAAAACTTGTTCCCTATCCCGGCATGGTATATAATATATATATATATATATATACATATATATACATATATCTATTTGCATATGGTTATGTGCATTAGTCTGACTTAGTTTTTGAATTGATGGCATTACTTTATCTTTATCCCTGAATTACGTGCTAGCGTTTACCCCACTAACCGTCTTCGGGCATTGTATCACCACGCGATGCAGGAACCGACCATACTACCACTCCTCCTGCTCAGTGATAGTGATATATATATATGCATATAGTTATGTGCATTGGTCTGACTTAGTTTTTGAATTAATGGCATTACTTTATCTTTATCCCTGAATTACATGCTAGCGTTTACCCCGCTAACCGTCTTCGGGCGTTGTATCCCTATGCGATGCAGGAACCGACATACTACCACTCCTCCTACTTAGTGATTGTGGATTGATCAAGAGTCGACTTGAAGTGGTAAGCTTCTATACTTCGGAAGACTCCAGTTCATGTTTGTGTTCATCATGTTTTACTATTTCCTTTGAACTTGATTTTGGCTATGGTCGGGGGCATGTTCCGACTGGATATTCTTTGTTTTGTTTAGAGGCTTTGTTGGACTACTGTAGACATGAGCAGCATGATTTGGTTACTTGGTTTGGTTTGGTTGGTTTTGGTTATAGACTTATTATAATGTCTTTACTTCTGAGTTTTCTTATCTTGTTATATGTTCGGAATTCATCCAACATGGGTGTATGATGGTTGGTTCTTTAGGTATTAGGAGAGTGTCTTGTCCTAGTTGGACTTAAGATACTCGACATGACTAGGCCCTGACTCGAATCGTATAAAAAAATTAGTATATGTCTATTGAAATTTAAACATGAACCAACTAGAATAATAATTCTGCCCAACATTCAACACACATAAACAAAGGAAGGGAAGAAACAAATTCTAAGCTAAGATTTTCAGTAAAAGGATGCATATTAAGACATTGGACATGATAATTTAATTGCGAAGGAAAAAAGAACTAATGAGTAGGGAAATAATTTACTATTTTAGGAGATCCTCTGTTTGTCAATATGTGATTGAAAATAATGCATTCAACACCATATCATCATAGGTCATAAGTAAAAAGCTTTGCTAAAGTCATATTCTATGGTTGTAAATAACCCAAACATATTCAGGAAGTATGCTAACAGATTCGTACTATTTGACATCTCACTCTACTTTCAGATTACAGATTATTGTATTAAATCAAGAGAATAAGTTTTTAAGGAAATGAGATAAATTGACCTCGCACAACAAAGAAAATATGTCCGGAGTAAATAGAACTACGAAAAAAAATGCCAAAGGGGGTAAAATATCTTAGGCAAGATTAGACGAAAATATTTTCAGAAAGTCTTTTAACAAGTAAGTCAGTAGCAGGCTGCACTATTTCAAACCAAAATTAGATTTAAAAAAATAATTTTACACATATAAGATGCAACAAGATGCAAACTTTAGTAATACTATCAAATTGTTAACAAATAAAAACAAGAAAGCAGTAAGTGTATGTAGAACTGGGAATTAAATGAGAAATAAAACAAAATCTCATGAACAACTCATTCACATTCAAAATATCAAATAAGAAAAAAATTATGCTCATTTAAGAACACAAATCAATTTTTAAAGTAACAACTTTGAGTCCAACAAAATTAACTCCGGACACAATCAAAGGAGGGAAAGGGAGAAAAACATTTGAAGTTAATCAAGCAAAAATGTGATTATTTAGAATTTTTGGGCAGAGAAACTTTGGGTATGATGAGAAGATATTGTTTCCTCTGCTAGTTCTATCTTTCGAGGAAAGAACTAAAGAGTGTTCTCTCAAAATTTGCACAATCATTGAAGCAAACCTTAATTGATTTCATGAATTTGAGGATTTTTAATCAAACACATTCACATATCAAATAAAACTTTTCATCAATCGAGTTTGACTACTACTTTAAGAGTAGAACATACAGTCCCTACTAGTACACCCTAAAGTTAATCACATTTGGGAGAACATAAGACACGTAAATGGAGATTTCACACCAACACATAATCAAAATAAATATGTAAATCTTATAAAGCTCGACTTTGTTCTAGGATATTGCTAAACCTTTAGGACAGAGAAAAATCTCATATTATTATTATTATTATTATTATTGTTATTATTGTTGTTGTTGTTGTTGTTGTTGTTGTTGTTGTTGTTGTTGTTGTTATTATTATTATTATTAGGTCTTTAACAGGAACAAAACAATGTTAGATCAATGAAAAAACACCACACACCATTAAAGTTTAGTGCTTCTCAACAATATACTAACAGATTTAAACTTTCAATCCAAGACTCCTACAACATCAAATGTGCAAGTTTTGTATACATGACCAATTATGATCCAACGAAATAAAAAAAGTAAAAGGATGATTGAACACTAATTGACATACGAGTAAATAAATTGGGCTATAAAGGAAGGAAAAAACATCACAAAAATCAAACAACGAGCAACTAAGGTAAACTATTATAAAATTTCATTGCATATAAATATATGGCTTTCGAGGCCTTCTACAGAAAATAATCCCACCATTACTACGATGAAGAAGAACGACTGTTGAAGGAATTAAAAAGAGAAAGAGGTGTTCACTTGTTTCAGAGCAGCAAATCAGAATTATAAATTTCGTGGGAAAATTCTTACCACCACTGAAATGAACTCGGATTCTTAGTCTAGAAATTCAAGCTCAAACGAGTCTTATCGAATTTCTTGACAACAAAATCCACTTCTTTAAGAGAAAATCCCTTACTTTGGGGTTTTTCACTAGTTCCGTCTCCAACTTCTTTCTCACTAAACATAGTTTTGTATTTATAGAGAGGTTTTGGGATTGTGAGATTGAAATTTATTGATGTAGAAACGGGGAATTTTAAGGGTATTTTGGGGATCTTTCAGAAATTTTATTAGAGAAAATTTAAAGATAAGGATCTAACTATAGAGAAGGTACGACCCTTGTATGAATTTAGCAAATTTATATTTTGAATAAATGGATAAAAATCAAAGGATGAGTGCAGTGTGTAGCACACGAGATACTATGATTTTGGCACGTTGGAAACTAAGATGGATGTTGTGGATGCTTTGGGTTGGTGATGGGTTCAAGGCGAGTTGAAGTTCCTGCTATGTTTTTAGGGGGGTCGTTTAAGATTGGCCGTTGTTGAGTTGGTTGATGTTGTCACAATTTTTGGTTGCTGGTGTTGCGGTTGTTTGTTGTTGTTGTTGTTGTTGTTCTGTTGAAGTTGGGTGGGGATGGGTGTTGTTAGCTGTTGTACGTCGGATTATACGTTGGTGTTGAAGAAGAAGTTAAGAGTAGGCCAGGTAAGGTCGGCTGGTTGGGTTGATGTGGTGTTGGGCCTGGAATTAGAGTGGGTCAGCTGGGGAATTAATAATGGGTAGATTGACTTAGGCTATTTGTTAAATAGTCTTAGGATTAGAATTTGACTCAATTTATTTAAATTTTAATCAAATTGAAAGATCATTAGCCAATTGCATTGCAATTATGGCCAAATTGCTTTCGACCATAATCAAATTCAATAAATTGGCTAGAAAAATTCAATATGAATTATTAATCAATTTAATTCGAAGCTTCTTGGTTACACAAATCAAACAAATGCTTTTCAAATAAGCTATTTTTAAGAACAAATTAGATTTAAATCAAGATTTTATCTATTTGAATTAATTTTTTAGATAATGTTTGATTAAAATTCAATTTTCTTAAAATGATTATTTAAGTAGCGAATTATACAATCTCGTATACGTGGACATAAAAATATATAATCATACTTAAAATGATAAAATTACCTAGATAAATACTTTGAAAAAATTTTATCCGGATAAAATAAATGTTGTAATTTTATTTATAATCGAAGAAACTTAGAATTAAACTTGGTTGTGGAGGAAAAAAATTAGGTGTCAACAACTACCCCCTCCCTTCGAGTAGGGTGGACGTAAGTAACCATAGGCAAAAGGAGTTTGACATTCCTAATTTTTGTCCTGCCACCAATTCATTTATGAAGAAGATTGTTTTTCACACAAGTTTCATGGAGTTATGGCCAGACTCTAGTAACGGATTTCCTACATATCTCAGGTTATATGAGAATTTATGCCACTTGTAGTTCATAAAGCTTGGTTTTAAGTTCAATTTCAAAGAATTTACAAGCTATCCTGATTTTTGAATTGTAGTGAAATCGAAAAGTTGGAGAATAAGAGGATTGGGGGTGATTGGAATATAGTCAACAACAACAACAACATACCCAGTGTATTCCCACTTAGTGGGGTCTGGGGAGGGTAGAGTGTACGCAGTCCATATCACTATGTAGTCGACTTTTCAAAATAGAGCCTAACCTACATATTCCTGAGATTCAAGAAATCAAACTGCTTGTAGTTCAACTCAATCGGCAGAAAAAATTGTCTCTTATTTTAGACTATCTTTGATTTGGAATGAGTGATAAGTTGTTTGAGCTATGAAAATAGGCTTGTCATTTCTTAATCATGAATGTTGACCTCTTCATATCCATAGGTAAGAATTTACCCGGACATAATTTCCACAACTTTAGGTGTCCTGTCACTCGAATTTGAAGGAAAATAAAGATTACCTCCGGTATAAATTTAGAAATATCCCGAAAGTGAAGTTGAGACCAAAATATCTCGAAATACCTACATGTCTTCTAACAGTGGTGTGGTTTAATGGTGGTGGTAATCATCCTTTAGCTCGCGTTGCAAAGAGTTTGATGTTTCTCTCTGGACTATATCCCAATTTATTGCTAAGAAAAAGTTCCACATTATGTTGCGTCCTTTTTAGAGTCGTCCGCACCTATGATTTTGGTTTGAGATTTTCATCCTCTCGGATGATCTCGACAATATCTCAAACAAAAATTATTAGTAATAAACATAATTCACAAAAGGATATGTAGTCTTTTACCATATCTCCATGTGATTTATTTATCTGAAAAGTGAAGTCGTCCTCTCATGTACCTGTTTGGAGGGTAATAATTTACAATAATAGGCATAACAACCTTATTGGTTGTTGAATAAGATAGCTTTTTTGTTGATTAAATATTTCTTCAAAGCGGGTTGGCCCTCTTGGACACCGAATAAAAAGTGTTTGAATTTGTTGTTGTTGTTTGATTGTGAGTTGAATTTATTGATATTTGATTATAGGTTGGTTAATGCATATTTGAATTTCATATTGGGGAAATGGATAATTTGGGGAAGGAGTTGAAAATTGACAATTTCAAACGCTTATTAGTTTGTTTTAATTTCCTATTACTATTGATTTTGGTTCATTTTCAATTGATGGTAATATGCCGGTGAATTTTAGGTAGGCAAACTTTAGGATTCCGTAAGTGTTGAGTGGTCGAATATTTGTTTGAAGGGTTGCTCTTTTTATGATTTTGATCAAAATGTATTCATTTGTCCGGAATACCCCGAAGTCATATGTAGCTATTTGTCGGGAACCATGATATTATGTACTTAGCGGTCTTTCGTCGAGAAAACCCGGGACGTCGGGTGAAGCGTAGTTTAGGTTAGTTAGGATAGGATAGTTTTATTTTTGTACTTTTTTTTAAAAAAATCTTGGACAGTATACTTGGACTGGACCTTATTTTTATTTTACACTCTTCTTTTGATTGGTTTGTTTTTTTTGTGTTTCTGTGAATCTATTCATTTATAGTGTCAATTTAGTCGATACGAATCAATGAACCAACTATGCTAAAATCATGGAATCAAGGAATGCGTCACACCCTTTTCCTTGGTCAATAAAATTTCTTAGTCGGAATCTCTTTTTGTGGATCAGTTTTCATAATCAAATATTTTGAAAATAATTTTTTGGATGACTTGGCACACTAAAACTCAATATCAAATGACGACTCTCATTTTTAATCTATATTCCTTTTTGAAACACCCTTTGTCACTTTTGAATTTGAAAATTCCTTTTGAACTAATAATTAAATCTTTTGGTAAAAGAGCGTGATAGGCATTATGCATATTCAAGACTAATCAACGTAAGCTTCACAAAACTAAGTCCACATATAGCCTCGAAGCATTTTGCGGCGAGTCTTGAGCGAGTGGCAACACCACCTTTTAAAACACGGCTTGTACTGAACCGCCAAACCCACCCCCACGAAAAAACAAGAAAAGAAAAAGCGCTTCTCCTTGAAGAATCCCCTAATTTCCTCTTGTGGTTAAGAGAAATGACGCTGAAGCTACCAATGTGTCGCTTCTACAGCTCCAGCCTTTTCTCCTGCAAATTACCATATACTACTCGAAAGCTTTCAGCGAGATGGTTGGAGTTGAAAATCCGCAATTATGTTTCTGTAAGAACTTTTGCTTCCGTGACTGCAGACAAGGGTCAACCAAACAAAAAGTAATCTCTCTTTCTTTCTTGCTTCCTGCTATCATATTCCACCAATATCTGCATTCACTTCGACTTCCACAACTGTGCAACTTCGATTTGAATACCGACACACAAATTTAACATAATGGATGTGATTTGCTATGTTCAATTGTACAAATGTTGTTTACTGAACGACATATGGTATTTATGTAAAAGTCGCACATGAAGACCGAGGTTTGCATAGAGGGATGATATCCACTTCATTAACCAGAGTCGGTTGCATCCTGTCTTTAACCTTAAGGAATACAACATTTCTTCCTTCCTAATTTTACCTAACGCTATAAAATTTAGCCAACACTCACTTAACTTGTAAATCTGGTTAGATTTGTATATGGATACAAGAATCCCTCGTTTATACATGCTTAAATACACAATTGTGCTTATATGTACCACACAAATGTCATGCAACTTTAAGTACATTGTACTTTGTCTATCTTGAGACCACATTCATACAATCGAACACAATAAATACAACATACCCAATGAAATCGCACAAGTGGGGTCTAGGGAGGGTGGAGTGTACGCAACATTACCCCTACTGTATCAAAGGCACACGAGGCACTTAATATGTGTTAAGGCATACTTTACCTTGCCAGTGAGCCTCTTCTGAAGAGGAAACACTAAACAATTGATATTTCACTTTATCATATTTTTTTTTCCAATTATTTGTTCATATATTTGTCATTCATGCTTATAATTATTAGTTTTGGACTATTATACATATTTATAATTTTCCTCGTTTTGTGATTTTCTTCATTGAAGCTCGTTGCTTTACTTGAGATTAAAGCCCCAACGGACCTTAGAGCCCTTTTTGCACTTTTTGCTTTTGAAAACACTATTTGTAATTGACCCTTTGCTCAAGTGAAGCTTATCAGATAAGTAGGAAAAGAAAATACTATAAAGCATACCGGTAGCAGCTAATAAATATGAGAACGAAAGAAGGGAAACAATAGGTAATAATAAAATCGGTCTTTGAAAGTAGGAGAATAGAGAAATAATACCACTGATAAGGAAAACTAGACCTCACATGACTATCTATTAACCTTCTACCCTAGTCCTCAACCTTCATATTCTCTTATCTAGGGTCATGTCTTTGGTAAGCTAGAGGTGGGTCATGTTGTTATGAACCAAGTCCAACCCAATGTGGATACCATGGTCACACAAGTTCTTATTGGGTTGACAAGAGCTATTGGGCCGAGAACAAGCAATAGAGCTAGGGTAATTTGGGATTCAGATTGAGTACTGGGCATGAGAATGGTTTCTTTATAAGGGGTTCTGATATATGATTCAGGGAATATGAAAAATTATGTTGAAGCTTTGGCTTAGTCTGATATCTCTCGTCTTCCTTCTATAGTTTCATATCTCATCCCCTTCTAGATTATTTTCTTTCTTGTAATTCTCTCCTTAGTTTGTTATTTTGTTGTTTGGATTCTAAGTGTAACTTGTAATCAGTGATTATAAATACATTCCGGGTTTGTGTTAAAAAGTTCGGGTTGCTACATTGGTGTTTTCATTGCTCGTACTTCATGGATGAGGGGTACGTCAAATTTTCTAGCCATACACCGGCTCCAATCGAGATGTGTCACTTTAGCGGAGATTCTGATCTGACAGTTTGGGTTTTCCAGTTGGAGCGGTATTTCAACTTCCATGTCTTTTCTAAAGATATGTGGCTTTCTCTTCCTTACCTTTACTTCGATGGTGAAGCCCTCACTTGGTTTAATTGGTTGTGTCGCAATAACCAGTTCCATGATTGGAAGCATTTCATATAGAAATTGGCTTGTCATTACGGCATACTTATTGCTCCAGAAGTTGGAGTGCCTCCCATTACCGATCTATTATTGAAAATAGATGAGATTCACTCTCGTATGCACCGTCACCTAGACAACTTCCAGAACACTCTCTCTACTTGCTTGAAAAGTTTGTTGATGCTCAGGTAAGTTTAGCTGTGATTGCATGTTTAGTGGATAAGTGTGAAACAGAGGAGGATGCAGTATCGGGTTTTGCTTCTGATTTGGATGATGACAACTCGAACTCTACAGACAATTTCGAGATCCCTCCTGCAATGTTAGAACATTCTGTAGGGATTTCTTCAAACTCCATCGAATTTACTGCCTTAATGGTTTCCGCTGGTTGCAAGTGTGATATTGATACAACAATGGGAACTGATAATGTGGAGGAGAAAGTTAGAGGACGAAAATAACTAGTATTCATTCCCTTGCAATCCCTTGCACTATTGGGACTCACAAATTTGATAAGGCCTTATGTAACCTTGGTGCAAGCATCAATCTCATGCCATATGCAATTTATCGAAGGCTTTGTTTAGGCAATCCTACTCTTTCGAGAATGAGACTCGTGATGGTGGATTGCTCAATCAAGAAATCGATTGGAGTTTTGTATGATGTCTTGGTCAAGGTTGATCGTTTCATTTTGTTGGCGGACTTTGTGGTCCTAGATTGTGAAATTGACCAAGAAATACCCATCATCCTTGGGAGACCCTTTTTGTAAACCAAGAGAGAAATTGTTGATATGGAGCAAGGAGAAATGAAATTTAAAGTTCCAAATGATAAAGTGTGTTTTCAGTTTTGTAAAATTAAAAAACAACAAATGGAACTTCACATGGTGTCCGTCATTAATGTGGTGGACAAGAATGTGGATAGAGGATACCTTAAGGATAAAACTTAAAAATTGATGAATGTCGTGCCGTGAGGATAAGTTAGACGCTAGGTGGGAGGCAACCCACTAATGCCACGAAAGTGGCTCCTATCCTTTGAATTTTTATTAGTAGAGTAGGTTTCATTTTTATTTATGATTAATCAATGAAATTATGGCACTATGAGGTTTTTTGAATAAGGATGAGTAAGGGAATATGTGGTGCATTGGAGTAGTGGACAAAATAGGAGAAACAGAGGATTAAAAATCTAGCCTCAATTACCGCGATCGAGGTACACGTTCTATCGCGATCGCAATTACCACGTAACGATGATTGTGGAACTTTGACCAAGATCGCGGTCAAGTCAGATTTAAATATGAACAGTCAACCTTTTCCCCCCCACACTCTTTTCAAATATTCTTTCAAATTGTACTCGCGTTTGGTCATATTTTACGCATCCAATAGTGTATGGTATCCTCCCCCACATCCCTCAATCCTATTTGTTCTTTAAATTCTCTTTTTTGTATACGTGTAGGACTTAGAATTCATGTCTTAGGAATAGACTAAACTTGAGATTTACATGACAAATCTTTAATTAATTGTGCTTGTTGGGGTGTTTAGTTGTTGGTATTTGTTTGTACATTGATGTGGGAGTCTTGAGTACCCAAATTTGTTCAAAGAATAATAGGATTAATATGTGCACACCAAGTGTTTGATTAAATGCTTGAACAAATTCATTAAATGTTCTCATATGTTCTAAGGGCATGATCGAACATCTAGGGCCTATGTTTCTTATTCATAATGTAAATTTTTAATTTGGACCACAAATGGGCATTGAAATTGGAATTTTTAAGTTTTGAATATTTTGGTCGACCATGCTTCAGTTACCACCATCGCGGTTATAGGATCGCAATCGTGTTAGCCCGATCACGGCTTAGTGGCTGCAATTGCGACAATTAAGGATATTTTCCATCTAAGGCCAAAAATCTTTCAAGTCCGTTACTTGCCCAGAAATTGCTAAGGCACCATCCATTACCTTTATTGAATAACATATCATAGTTTTAATATGTAAATATTTATAATTAATGCTTTTGAGTTGTTCTCCGATTTATAAAGACAAAGATGGGAGACTACAACATAATTTATTTCATAGATGCTGAGTGCCAAAACCTGTACTATGTCGGCTTGACCAAAACCAAGTTACTCCCAAAGAGAGGCATCTGCTTGGACATAGTGCCGGAGAAACTCCCGACCTTTCACAACTGCTTGGTGGCCACCGGGTGAAGATGCTTTGCCTCGTATCCATGTCGGATAAATGAGCATTGGTTGAGGGATTTCTACAAAAATCTCAGCATAGTCTCTATCTCAGACACAGTTATGAGGATCCAAGGAAAAGTCGTTAACTTGGGGGCTGAGCAGATAAATGTCATCAATGCGTTACCGGATGCTGACATGAAGTCATATAAGGTTAATGGTTATGAACCCAGGAGCTGGATTGTAGATAAGTTGTGTCCCAATAGATAGGTTTTGTAGTCCACCACGATGATGGGTATATCACTTCATGAATTCACATATAAGGCTTGGATTTGGTTCGCTATCATTTGAGCCGAATTTCTCCTTGAACCAATATGACCTAGGTCCCTGATGTGAGAGCCCGAATGATTGCATGTATTTTGGATAACATTCCTCTGAATGTTGGGTGCCTCATTCTCTTAGACATGCAATATTTAAAGCTCAAATGCAGATCCTTGCTCTTATTTCCATCCTTGATTACTGAGTTGTGTAGGAGAACCATGGTTGAGGAGTACTCCAGAGATACTTGGGTGCATCCAAAAACCCCAATCTACCCTCTTTTAACATTTGGGGAAAGCGCACTTGGGTAGACCAAGAAAAGAAAGATCGACTTAGGCAAGTTGATAAATGAGGATACAGACTCTTGAAGGCCATCTACAATAGAAAAATTTAAGGAGATCTCGGTTAAGATGAGGAACTCAAGGAGTTTTTAGCTAGGCTCCTATGGGGCCGGGAGAGCCTTCCACCACCCGTCACTCCTATGTTGCTCAGTCTAATTATAAGAAGTACACGGAGGACCAAAAATAAAGGGAGCCACTATTTCTAGGCTTGAGAGGGCTTACTCATCTTTGGCACAATCATACGGAGAGAACATAGATTCTCATGAGATGATGAATAAGAGGAAGAAGAAAAGATATAAATTCTTCACGAAGATGTGGAAGGGGGTAACAGGCCTTTAGAAGGTCCTGAAACACAAGGACAGACTTCCTTCTCCTAGAGCTAACAACTATGATAAGGTCCCAGCTACATGGTTAGATTCATGATGATGTTAGAGGTGGTGGAGATGATGCATATATCGAGGGCGACGACAATCCTTGATGCGGTTACAGGGAGCACCCTTTACACTTTTTATGCTTTATTGATTATGCAGTGAGGTCACTGCAAGCTTTTAGTTGGGGTTTCCCATCTCCGTATTCATTTATTTTGCCTTGGTCTATATTTTTGAGATATTTGTTGGATGTTTTTATGTTGATTCGTATGATTTTTATTTTTGGGTTGTAATAATTGGGCACTCTGATGGGGCCTACACTATATGGATTTGTTGTTTTGTTTTAGTTTTAAATTTTTATTTTATTTTTATCTTGTTTGTGATGATGTCGGACGAGCCTTTCTGTGACGACATTCTTGTGGGAAAATCGTCGTGATTGGGTTCAGAGCAATAGATGAAGGGGATGTCTAAGTATCCATAGCATCGGAGTTTTGGGATCACTCGTATACCTATGATGAAGTCTGAGCAGCCATATGGATTACTTTTATGAGAGAAGAAATGTGAGATTTTGGCTTGGTTTTGTTCCCTCGATAGCAAATTTTGCATGGTGTGAATACGAAGCAAACACCCCCCACCATCCGAAAATTTTGAAAATCAAAGGCACAGATGTGAATAATTTTGTAACAATGCTTTACATGTTTTTGTGACTCCAAAGTTCTTAGTTTGCAGTACATGGTAAATACCTCCTTTTGTCTCTAGTTGGAAATGCATTTGAACCTCTTTTAATAGTTTGCATGTCATATGAGGTGAGCGTAGATGTATAAATCTCATCTTTCTTGTTGAATCTAGAACATGCCCTGTTAGTCTCACAAGGCTAATCGTGATTATGTTTGTATGGTGAAATGATCTTAGGCTTTCTTTGTGAACATAGGAGCCCACTTTAGTCTCAATATCTTACCCGTACATGGAATAATACCCTTAGTCACCCATTTTGAGCCTTCAAGCCTTTTTTTAGAAACCACATTACAAGCCTTGAACCATTTGAAGTTTATCCCTTTTTTGAACCCATCCCTCCTTGAACTTGAAAATTCAACTTGAGGCCAAATGCCTATGTTGGGGGTGGTTGTTTTGGAATAGGGGACCTTGGTCCATGGTAGTGTAAGTGGATGCCTAAAAGATACTCAAAGAGAGTAAGTGAAAAAGTGAAAAAGAAAGAGATCATCAAAAGAAGAAAAACATAAATTTGACAAAAGAAATACACGAAAAGAAAATTGTTTCAAAAGAAATGGGTGAATCAAGGTAGTTAAAGTAGGCATGTGTGAAGATGGAAATAAATTAAGTGGCCCATGGTGCAAAGTTTGATTGAATAGTATGATGTAAATATTCAAGGAGGGTTTAGTCACTATATTCCAAATGATATCATACCCTCTCTCCGCGCCTACATTACAAGCCTGAAAAAAGACCAGTGATATCACTAAGAAAATGTATTCATAGTAGTGGCGATTGAAAAGAAGGGCATGTATATGGTATGATACTCGTTTGCATTGAGATATTCTTTATGAGAGTGAATATTTGAACTTAAATCCCTTGCTACATGAGAGCGAATTTAGTGTGTGGGATTTCTTTTTTGTGAGGAGGCATGTAGACTAATTGAGGCGGGTGAAATTCTTATCTTCCGAAAATAAGGCAAAAGAGTATAGTTGAGTCGCTATCGATGGAGAATAACTTATAGAGAGTTAATGATTGTTGCATTGTTGTTCATTAAAGTCATTTGTGACTTTGAGATTGTGCTTCATGCTTATGGGAGTTGTCAGAATAGCTTTGCACATGCTTGAGAGATACTTGTTGGTGTTAATCAAGTTTGAAGACATTGTGATCATTCGGTCATATAAATGGGCTTAAAATTTAATAGTCTTATTGAGTAAGAAGGGGTGTTTCTTGAGGAAAAGCAAAGGTTTACGTTGGGGGTGTTAATGAGTGGTAAATTTATCACTCATATACATCAAAATCTATGCACACTATTATGATTAAATTATGTAAATGAGGCGAATCTGCCATTTGAATGCTTAATTTGCATGGTTTGCTAGTTTATAGGTAAATGAAGGAAAACAAGTGAATTAAGCTGAAATGAGACAAAAACAGGAAAAGTTAGTGCAAAAGATAGAAAATGTGGAGCAGGAACTGACCCTTAGTTACCGTGATTACGGTCTAAGGATCTCGATTGCGACAAATCAAAAACAGTCAAAGTGGCAATTGTGTTGGGATCACCGCAATCACGGAGCCACGATCGCTATCAAGCACTAGTGATTGCGATAGAGCAAAAAATAGCCCAGGGGAAGATATGTAATTTCTCACAGCTAGTTCCAATTCTCTATGGAGTTCAAACCCTTTCACTTTTGGGATATCTTGAATTAGAATTCAAGTTTTGGCAACTGTAAAAACCCTACTAAATTGGGAAACATTGTTGTGGTTAATTTTTCAATGATTTTGGTTGTAATTGAAGTTGAATTTGAAGAACACCTTGCTTACATCTTCAATGGATGCTTTAAATGTGAATGTGGGTATATATTTTCTCTCAAATTTCATAAGAAGCCAAATATCTATCGTGGTGTTATGTATGAATAGGGTGGAAATGCGAATGAGTTTTTTATTGTTAGTGTAGATTTTTGGTTAATGATGATGGGTTACACTAATACTTGATTTTGAATCGGAATTTGTGGGTGAAAGCTCCGAATCCCAAATATCCCACATCATCCTTGAATAAGGCATGTGGGTATTCATTTAGATCCCATACCATCCTTGAAAATTGGATATGGATGACAAGTATTTGTGAACAATAATTAGATGTAAGTTTATTCCTTTACCTTGTCTTAGAAATATGGATGGATTATGAATTTGCTATGTCTTAGACATAGTCCTAGAAATAGGTATGTCCAATTGAGGTTATAGGTTAATTTGTTTGCCACACCCATGAGTTATCCGAAAGGGTCAATTGGTGATGTTTTAGTGTTGTTTTGAAAAAACTAACATCAAAACCGTAACCTAGCCTACCCAAATTTCGGGTCAAGAATGGGCCCATGGGTGCCGTAAACGAAATCCAAAATTGAAACAGGCACAAGGTCACTCGAAGCATAAGGAATGCTATAATACCCCAAACTTTCTTTAAGTCAAATCTAGTCTCTAGAAGAATTATTGATGACTTGCTAAATGATTAATATTCAAATCAGATAGAATTTCCCCAAATATAGTGTATTTATGAATGTTCATGATTTAAATAGAATTGAAATTTCATGTTCATGATGTTGTGGGGTTTTGATTCATGTTTTAAATTACATTCTTCCAATGATTGACCCTAGTATATGAAGATTTGCATAATAACCATGATAAACCCCTTCAATTAACAAGTTGATTGATGTATCCATGATTATTAGATGTGTTGATGATTGTATAACCAAAGCATGCTCCCCATGTGTTTGATTAAATGCCTATGTAAAGGAAAGGTGCTATACTAGTATAATAATATGAAATCCCCATTCATGTACAAGTTCATGCATGTCAAGTGTTTGATGAAATGTCTTAGTCAATGAGTTATGGATATATGTGTGGCCATTGTGGTGCTTTAGAACTTGTACTTCATGAATTCTCACACTTATTATATTATGGATTGTTGATGTGGTCATATATTCAAGAAAGTCATGCTTTGTTAGTTTCTTCCCATCGAGTCCTGGTACCCAAAAATTTAGCTGTGTGCCTAGAATTAGTGTCATGTTTTCAAGATACTCTCAGTTAAGCCATGATCCATAGGATGTAGTCAGTCTCATGACTCAGGAAAACTCAGTAATCTCAGTAGTATTCCGTCAGTCAGTCTAACTTAGTTAACTCAGTCCGGTCAGTTCAGTTAATCATGTTCAATGTCTATCCAGATGGGAGTAGAAATTAGCAACGAACGAACTCAAGGATGGGAATCGACCTGCTATATGAGGGTGTGATTCTTAGGAGAAATCCTTGCGTTCCAGAACTATGTAGCCAGCGTAGGTTGAGACATCATAGCCTGTTATATGAGGGTAGATGAGGTGGCTTAACATGTTATATGAGGATTCCTACCGTTCTCACTAGAGTCATCTGTTATGTGAGGGTTACTCACAAATTGTCCTTACAAGTGGCGCGGTATTGACACCTCTCTAATTGGGGTTACAGATTGGACCCCAACTCAGCTATATTGCGTTATTTGGGGTATGTCGGTTAGATAACTACTTCCCACAGTTTCAGTTGAAGAATCAGGACTGTCATATACAGTCATTCAGTCTTAGTAATAGAACTCAGATAGTTCTTTAGAATTTCAAGACTATCAGATACAGTCAACTCAGAACAGTACGGAACTCAGCTAGTTCCATCAGAAACTAGACTATCAGATACAGTCGCTCAGTATTAGTTATGTCAGTTATATAGTTACCAGTATCTCATGTTATCAGTACTCAGGCTCAGTATTCATGTTATCACGAGCTCAGTTACAGTTATTATGTATTCATGCATGTATTCTCACGTTCATGTTATTCAGTTAGTTAGTATAGTTCATGCATGCGAACCCTTTGCATTCAGCCTACCTCACATGCATACCAGTACATTCAAACGTACCGACGCATTTGCGCTATGGTGTTTTATACCATAGGTTCAGAAGCATGAGCTCCAGAGCATTAGTAGCATTCCAGTCTCAGCAGTCAGAGTTGGCAGTGAGTCCTCATCGTCGAGGACATGAACATTACTTTATTATCTCATTTATTAATTTATTTCAGTAGTTGGAGTTAGTTGGGGGCATGTCCCATCAACTCCTTATTCAGACAGTTTAGAGGCTTTCAGACTAGCATGTTTAGACAGTTATTTCAGTTGTTTTGGTATTGATATACCATATCCTCAGATGTTATGTTTTATCAGATCTTTGAACCATATGGCCTTTTAGCCTTTATCTCTGCATTTATACAGTATATTATGCAGTGTATAGGTACAGATATCAGTCATGGGTTAGCTTGTGGTCCTTCGGGTTCATGAGCACCGTATAGCATTCCGATTGCCAGATTCGGGGCGTTACAAGCATGGTATCAGAACCTAAGGTTCAATAGTGTCTTAGGAAGTCTGAAAGCCGCAGCTAGTAGAGTCTTGTATAGTGGTGTGTTGCGCGCCACATTTATGTACATGAGGCTAGAAGATGTTTTAGGAATAGTTTCCCTTCTTTCCGTATTTATGTCGTGCCAGTGACCATAATCTCCAGTAAATCTCTCAATCTGGTCTAATTCGTTTCTCCCTTTCTTCTACAAACATGCCTCCTAAAAGAAGAAATGGGAATTAGCCAGCCCCTCAGCCCGAAGACCTTTGGGCGAACATGTCTCTCATGCAGAGTTCAGAGCTAAATTCACTACCCTTGCTCAGTCGGTTGCTGCCCAGAATGAATGATCGGTTGTCGCTCCGGCCATCCCAGTGGCCAATTCAGCTACAACCAGAATTTGGGGCTTCACCCGAATGAATCCTCCATCCCTTTTTAGGTCTAAGTCAGATGAGGACCCTCAAGGAATTTCTTGCTCAAGTTCAGAAGGTTACGGATATCATGGCGGTTACTTCTAGTGAGAGTGTGGAGCTAGATGCATATCAGTTGTAGGATGTTGCTCACACTTGGTACAAGTAGTGGAAGTCAGAGAGGGCTGTAGATGCAGGGCCTATTGAGTGGGAGGAGTTTGCTACTGCATCCTTAGCTAGATTCTTTTCCCTAGAGCTGAGAGAAGCTAAAGTGTTAGAATTTATCAACCTCAGGCAAGGCAACTTGACGGTGAAAGAGTATTCTCTTATGTTTACTCAATTAGCCAGATATGTTCCTCATGTGGTTGCAGATAGCAGGGCTAAGATGAGTAAGTTTGTTTTTGGGGTGAATGATAGTGTAGTCAATGAGTGCAGATCTGCGATGTTGAATAGTGACATGAACATAGCTAGGCTTATGACCCATGCTCATCAGATAGAAGAGCAAAAGATGAAGATGGGGGAGAAGCAGAATAAGAGAGCTAGGACAGGTAGTTTTAACTTGTCTCAGCCTAAGTCAGAGGGAGGAAACCGTTCTCAATTTCGTCCTAAGTCATCAGTTCCAGCTCCTTCTTCAGCCAGTGCTCCTGCTTCTAAGTTCAGGGACGGTAATAGAGATAGAGCGCCAAGCTCTAAGTCTCAGGGCAGTGTTAGCAGTGCCCGCACCTATCCTCTTTGCCAGACTTGTGGCAAGCACCATCAGGGTATTTGCAAAACTGGCAGTGGTATTTGTTTCGGATGTGGTAAGCCAAGCCACAGAGTCAGAGACTGTCCTCAGCCAGGTTCTCAGGGTCAGCAGAACCGTTTTAGCGCAGTCCGGTCTCCCAAACCAGCAGGGTGCCACCTCCAGTGCTACTAGTTGGCAATGCCCAAACAGACTCTATGTTCTTCAGTCCCGACAAGATCAGGAAAATTCTCCTGATGTTGTTACTGGTACGTTACAGATCTTTCATATGCATGTTTACGCTTTGCTAGATCCAGGAGCTTTTTTGTCTTTTGTTACTCCCTATATAGCAGTTGATTTCGGAGTCAGTCCCGAAATTCTAGCAGAGCCTTTCTCAGTCTTTACCCCAGTGGGTAAAACCATCATAGCCCGACGGGTATACAGAAACTCAGATTATGGTATCTTAGAAAATCACTTTAGCAGACTTAGTCGAATTAGAGATGACTGATTTTAATGTCATTCTCGACATGGATTGACTTCATTCCTGCTATGCCACAGTTGACTGCAGAAATAGAATAGTCCAGTTTTAGTTTCCGAATGAACCTGTCCTAGAGTTGAGGGGTAGCACTTTGGCTTTCAAAGGTCAGCTTATTTCCTACCTTTGGGCAAGGAAAATGATATCTAAAGGATGTGTCTATCATCTTGTTCAAATTAAGGGTACTAGTTTTGAAACTCCCAGTCTCGAATCAGTCCCAGTCGTGAATGAATATTCAGATGCCTTTCCAGAAGATGCAGTAGCTGCAAGTTTAGAACACAGTGAGCACCATATGTTTCACAAATTTCCTCAAAGGGTTCAATCTGGTTTTCGGGCCTATTTCGCTAAGTTGGTTGTTGCAGATGAGATGGTGATGGTGGAATTAAAATTGGATGATATAGACTTCGGGGCCGAGCAGGTGTTTGTCGAAGGTTCCCTACCAGTTATGACGTGGAAGCTAAAGCTAACTGTAACTTAACTTAGGATAGTATACATCGTCCAAAATTAGTACGATTCCTGCAGGAACAATTATCCCACCTCATTGATGTTCTCCAAACTCCAAGGGCAAGTAGGTTTTGTTTTACATGGAGGTGCTTTTCCTTGTAGAAAGACAATAGTTGAGCAGGCTGACAGTAAAGGCAAATGATGTTCGTGCATCTATCGATTTTACATTACAATTTTGGCACCCATTCTTTATGGTAATTGATCACTCGCTACAACGAAGTGGTAGTACTGTGAGATTCAATGATCAACTTAATTTGAGTCAATTTCCCTTGGATCTTGGGGCTAAATTTGTTACTTTACCCATTCATTTCACTGCAAAGTATCTTTATGTGTGGATCGGAGCAAAGTTTCACGTTCATGGCTCTGACAGATTACATAGCGTGGATGCACTACGATTGCGGAAATGTTTTGGCATTCTTTTCTTATTTTGCATACTAACGTTATGTCTAGAGTGTGGGATCCCGGACAGTCTTGGTGTGTGAATCTCGACATCTTGCAATCTGGTTCGACAATAGCTGCAAAGTTTTCACTCTTTTATATTGCTGAAAGAGCCCTTTCCTGCTACCTGATAGTATTGGCACCAAAGGCAAATGTATTAACTTGGAGAAGAAAATCTTTTATTTTGTTGTTAGCATTGGTAATGAAAATAAGGTGCCACACCTGGATATGCATTCTTTAGAGATGTGTGACCACGGTTATTGTTTCAGCAAGTTGTTGCATGCTACTACTTTGGAATGTTGATTCTGGCCTTGCACCCACTGTCGACAATCTGTATAGTAACGATGCTCACTTCGTCAAGAGCAATTATGATGGCCCTTTGTCTCTTTGTGTCTATTTCATTTGTGGATTTTCAAGCATTAAGTTATCATTTTCTCTAATTACTGCCAGTTTTTGGTTACCTAGCATTGTGCTAATCGTTGCTTACTTCCATTGGAAAGCATGCTCAGTTTCTGTGCAGTATCTTAAGAGGAACACCGTCAATATATCACCACCAACTACTTCAGTGAAAGCATACATACCACTCCTTCAAATACTCTCGGTAAAAAATGGATCTTGGGCCTAACTCAACCTCAAAAGCAAGCTTATGAGGGGCCCTTTTCCGATGTAGGATACTTAACACTCCCCCGCATGCCCAGACCTCGTTAACTGGAGCGTGGACAGTATAGTATGGGGCCCAACATCGGTGAACAAAGATTTGGGATGGGCCTGACTTTGATATCATGTAAAGGATGGATTTTGGGCCTAACTCAACCTCAAAGCTAGCTCATGAGGGGAGGATTGCTCAAGTCCATTTAAGGAGACCAATTACCCATTCCTTTTCCGATGTGGAATACTTAACACTCTCCAAGGCTAAGATACTTGATTTTTTTCCAAAGGAATTACGCTTGTTCTCTGGAGCTGGCTTACTGGTATTGCATCCAATTGGATAGGTTAATGTTGCTGCATATGTAGTTATAATTGTACTTTTCACACCAGAAAAGTACATATCATTCTTTTCTCATGTTGAAGGATTTGTGAACAACATTGCATGCACGGGTGTTGTTAGCACATATGAGACTACCAGTTTGTTATTAAGATCCAAGTGGACCTACCAACTAGTGGCCTTTGCACCTGAGGAAGTTTATATAGCTACTTCGAGCTTATCACTATTCTTTGTTGTGGGACTTCTTGACTTGAACCTTGAGGACAAGAGTATTGTTATAAACCAAGTCCAACCCAATGTGGATACTGTGAGAAATATAGGAGAAAAATATTATTGAATTGTTTTAACTACATTATTACATTGAGACTCTATTTATAGACACTACATTTCAATCTTTTTCCTAATAGGACACTACATTACCATCCCTTTCCAAGTAGGTATCGATATGCTATTCCTATTCCTACTCATATTCTAACACTCCCCCTTAAACTGGTGCATAAAATACATATGTACCAAGCTTGTTACGGATGTAATTAATACGAGGATCGGTGAGGGGCTTGGTGAAGATATTTGCAAGAAAATTGATAAGGCTGCTTTGGACGTCTGTGAGACCTCAACTAAAATGAAACAAATTGAAAAAGTGATCCAAAAAATAGTTAACATCGCCAAAAAGTCGGTGTCGCTGGAAAATTGTCGAAAACTGGTATAAAATATATGGGTCATCTCGAAATCAAGGGATGAGTAGATCTTGAACAAGAATGTCACCGAAGAACTGGCCGGAACATACTCACGCGCCGAATTATTAGATTTGATGGTTGAAAAGTGGTCACCATTTGAGAAAAAATATATATGGGTATGGTCGGAATGATGACACGATCCTACTGAGAAAGAGAATTATATGGGTAGGTTGGAATGATGGCATGATCCTACTGAGAAATAGAAATTATATGGGTAGAGTCGTAATGACGACACGACCTTACTAAAAAATAGAAATTATATGGGTAGGGTCAGAATGATGATAAGATCCTACTGAAAAAGAGAAATTATATCGGTATGGTCGGAATGACAGCACGACCCTATTGAAAAAGAGAACTTATATGGATAAGGTCGGAATGATGGCACGACCCTACGCAAATCAAATCTAAGGAGTAACCGTAAAGACGTATGGAACTACGCAAATCAAATCTAAAGGGTCACCAGAAAGAGACACGGAGCTATGCAACCCGGACATAAGAAAGTAGTTCGAAAAAATGCACGGTATTATGCAAATTAAATATGAGTAGTCCAGAGAGATACACGGTGCTCCGCAAATATGATATGAAAAAGTAGTCACCAGAAAGATGCATGGTGCTACACAAATTAGATATATGAGAAAGTAGGGGAAAGAAGTGCGTGGCCTAACTTTTGCTAACATGATCATTGGCCAGAGGGTGACATATATGGGTTATAGCCGCCCCCGGCAACGAAAGTCATTTGATTCTCTGCCAAGATCGTAGAGACTCCGATACCAAGTAAAGAATGGATCTTGGGCCTAATTCAACCTCAATAGCTAGCTCATGAGTGGAGGATTGCCAAGTTCATGTAAGGAGACCAACTACCCATCCCTTTTCCGATGTGGGATACTTAACACTCCCCGCACGGCCAGTCCTTGTTAAATGGAGCGTGAATAATATAATATGGGGGCTAGCATTGGTGCACAAAGATTTGATATGGGCCTGGGCGTGCGGTGGAGTGTTAAGTATCTCACATCAGAAAAGGATGGGTAGTTGGTCTCCTTATATGGACTTGTGTAATCTTCCCTCATGAGCTAGCTTTTGAGGTTGGGTTAGGCTCAAGATTTATTCTTTACATGGTATCAGAGCCTCTACGATCTTGATAGAGAATCAAAGGGCTGGCGTGCGGCTATAACCCATATATGCTGCCCGTCTGACCAATGATCATGTTAGCAAAAGTTAGGCCACTGGTCCCAGGATCGTAGAGGCTCTGGTACCATGTGAGAAAAATATTATTGAATTGTTGTAACTACATTATTACATTGAGACCCTATTTATACACTACATTCCAATCTTGTTCCTAACAGGACACTACATTACAATCCCTTTTCAAGTAGGATTCTATATGCTATTCCTATTCCTACTCATATTCTAATAGATACCATGGTGGGTAAACTACATAAATGGCCTTAATAATGGGTGACTTTGTTTTTTTGTCCCCTGTTAGAAAAGTCCTACAAAGCTAACCTTCCTTCTTTTTTGTATATAGAACAATTACCTATTTACCCCTCTATATTTCAAATATTTCTAAACAATACTTATTTATCTTTCAACTTCTATTTTTCTTTCTTTTTTATTTTACTTTGCTTTTTTTTTTTTTTTTTTAAAAGAAGTTTTTCTCAACTCTTACTTTTTTTCTTTTCTCCTCTCAACTTTTATTTTTATTTTTTTCCTCTTTTTTATTTTTCTTTCATTTTTATTTTTTTATTTTTCTCTGCCTTTATTTTTATTTTGTCTTTTTTTCCCCTTTCGTTCTCAACCTTTATGTTTTCCTTTTCTCCTCTCAACTTCTATATTTTCTCTTTTTTTTTTTATTTTTTTATTTTTCTTTTTTAATATTTTTTTCGCAACTTTTATTATTCTTCTTTTCTTTTCTTTGATTCCTTTCAACCAACAAATTATGTCTCATGGTCAAGAGTTGACACTACCACATTGTATCTTGATTTATGATATGTTTTATTAATCCTAGAGGCAAGACTTAAGACTTCCAAACAAGAAGTACGTTTCCTGGGCTAGAGTTGACACTACTACATTGTATTTTGATTTATGAGATGTTTTATAACTCTTACCTTAGAGGCAAGACTTAGCTCAAGGACTTTCAAACAAACAGTTATGCCCCACGTGCAAGAGTTGACACTACCACGTTATGTCTTGGTTTATGAGATGTTCTACAAATCTTGCCTTAGAGGCACGACTTATCCGAAGGATTTTCAAACAAGAAGTTACGTATATTGGGCAAGAGTCAACAGTACCACATTGTGTTTTTTACTTATGAAATGCTCTAAACTCTTGCCTTAGAGGCAAGACTTAGTCCAAGGACCATCAAACAAGTTATGACCCATGGCCAAGAGTTGATACTACCACATTATGCATTGATTTATGAGATGCGCTATAACTCTTCCCTTATAGGCAAAACGTAGACCAAACACTTTCAAGCAACAAGTTGCGCCCCATGGGCAGGAGTTGACATTACCACATTGTGTTTTGATTTATGAGATGTTCTATAAATCTTGTTTTCTAGGCAAGACTCAACCCAAAAACTTTCAAACAACAAGGTCGTCTCATGTTCAAAAGTTGACACTAACACATTGTGTCTTGATTTATGAGATGTTTTATAAATCAAGGACTTTCAAACAACAAGTTATGCCTCATGGGTAAGAGTTGACACTACCATATTATGTCTTAATTTATGAGATGTTCTATAACTTTTGCCTTAGAGACACGATATAGTTCAAGGACTTTCAAACAAGAAGTTACCTCCCATGGGCAAGAGTTGACACTACCACATCTTGTCTTGATTCATGAGATGTTCTATAACTCTTGCTTTAGAGACTAAACTTAGCTCACAAGTTATGTCCCATGGGCAAGAGTCGACACTACCATATTGTATTTTGATTTATGAAATGTTTATAAATCAAGGACTTTCAAACAACAAGTTATGCCCCGTGGTTAAGAGTTGACACTACTACATTATGTCTTGATTTTATGAGATGTTTTATAACTCTTACATTAGAGGCACGAATAGTCCAAGGACTTTCAAACAGCAAGCTACGTCTCATGAGCAAGAGTTGACATTACCACATCGTGTCTTGATGTATGAGATGTTTTATAACTTTTGCCTTAGAGGCAAGACTTATCTTAAAGGACTCCCAAACAACAAGTCATGCCCTTAAATTTATTTTGATGTCGCTGATTATTCAACTTTCTATTTATTAGCAAAATATAATAGAAGTTGAGAAAAAAGAAGAAATCGAAGAAACAAAATAGAGAAAAGAAAAGAAATGAGAAAAAAGAAAAAAAAAGAGAAAAAAATAAGGTTAAGAAAAAAGAGAAGAACAAAAAATTTAAAAAAAGAAAAAAATAAGATTGAGAAAAACAAAATGAGAAGAAAAAAATAAAAATAAAGTTTGAGAAAAATGAAAAAGAAAAGAAAAAAATAAAAAATGATAAAAAAGTTGAGACAAATAAATTTAAAAAAGAAAAAAAAAGGGACAAATGAAGAAATAAAAATGAGAAATGATTTAAAAAAGTTGTGACAAATGAATTAAAAAAAGAAATGAAGAAATAAGTAATGATTGAGAAAAAAACAAGATAGAGAAAAAAACAAGTAAAAGAAAAATAAAGGTTGAGAAAAATGAATGAAAATAAGAAAAAAATAAAAATCAAGGAAAAATAAAAAAGTAAGAATAAACAACAACAACAACAACAACAACATACCCAGTGTATTCCCATATAGTGGGGTCTGGGGAGGGTAGAGTGTATATGCAGACCATACCACTACCTCATGAGAAGTAGAGAGGCTGTTTCCGATAGACCCTCGGCTTAAGATCGATAACAGTATACCAAACACAAAAGGTTAGTGCATATAAACTAGTACGGTACGCAAAATAAACTAACTGTATAACAAACACCAAAGATAAGTGCATATAAACTAGTACGGTATGCAAAATAGCCACACGATAATACTATAGCCACAACACTACAAACAAGAAACTCTAGACACAAAGATCGCTCCCCTACTATTACCGACACACTCCCACCCCCTAACCTTCTACCCTAATCCGCGTCCTCCACTCCATTCTATCAAGGGTCATATCCTCCGTAATCTGTAACTGCTTCATATCATGCCTAATCACCTCTCTCCAATATTTCTTCTGTCTACCTCTACCCGTCTAAAACCATTCATAGCCAGTGTCTCACACTGGAGCATCAGAGCCCCTCCTCATCACGTGCCCAAACCAACATAACCTCACTTCTTGCATCTTTTCCTTCATCGAGGCAACTCCCACCTTCTCCCGAATAATCTCATTCCTCACCCTATCTTTCCTGGTATGTCCACAGATCCATCGCAATATTCGCATCTCTGCCACCTTCAACTTTTGGGTTTGGGAGTTCTTAAGTAGCCAATACTCCGCTCCATACAACATAGCCGGCTGGACTACCACTCTGTAGAACTTACCTTTAAGCTTTGGGGTACCTTCTTATCATATAGAACTCCCCAAGCAAGCCTCCATTTCAACCACCCTGCCTCAATACGATGCGTGACATCCTCGTCAATCTCACTATTGCCCTGAATCATAGACCCCGGATACTTGAAACTCTCACTCTTCTGAATGGCCTGAGAGTCCAGCTCTACAACCACTCCAGCCTCTTGCGACACATCACGGAACTTACACTCCAAGTACTCCGACTTGGTTCTACTTAACCGAAATCCTTTAGACCCAAGCGTCTGTCTCCAAATCTCCAACTTATCATTAACTCCATTCGGAGTCTCGTCAATCAGTACCACATCATCTGCAAATAACATATACCAAGACACCTCCCCTTGAATATGTCGCGTCAAAACATCCATCACCAAGGCAAATAAAAATGAGCTAAGAGTCGATCCCTGGTGCAACCCTATCCAATTGGGAAGTGCTTTGAATCTCCACCTACCATTTTCACACGAGTCTTCGCACCATTATACATATCCTGAATCGACCTAGTGTACACCATAGGCACCCCTCTAGCCTCCAAGCACCTCCACAGAATCTCCCTGGAAACTCTGTCGTATGCTTTCTCAAGATCAATAAACACCATGTGCAAGTCCTTCTTCCTCTCCCGAAACTACTCCACTAATCTCCTCACAAGATGAATGGCCTCAGTGGTCGAGCGACCTGGCATGAAACCGAACTGATTCTCAGAGATCGTCATGATCCTTCTCATCCTCAACTCTACCACCCTTTCCCAAACCTGAATAGTATGACTCAACAACTTAATACTTCTATAGTTGTTGCAACTCTGGATGTCTCCCTTGTTCTTATACACTGGAATCATCGTACTCCATCTCCACGCTTCAGACATCTTCGCCGCCCTAAAAATAATGTTAAACAACCTTGTCAACCACTCTAAACTTGCCCCGCTAGTGCTCTTCCAAAAACCCACTGGAATCTCGTCTGGCCCCGTTGCCCTACCCCGCCGCATCCTGCGAACAACTCCCTTGACCTCTTCGACCTTGATACGCCTACAATTACCAAAATCGCGACACTCCTCAAATTTCTCCAAGTCCCTCAACACGAAACCTTTGCCCCCCTCGTCGTTCAAAAGTTTATGAAAATAGGACTACCACCTCTCCCTAATGAAAGCATCCTCAACCAACACTGTACCATTCTCTCTTTTGATGCACTTCACTTAGTCAAGGTCACAAGCCCTCCGCTCCCTGGCCTTGGCAAGCCTATACAACTTCTTATCTTAGCCTTTCTCCTCTAAAGCCGCATATAAGCTCTCAAATGCTGCGGTCTTGACCGTCGTAACCTCTAACTTATCCTCTCTTTTAGCTACCTTATACTCCTCCTTATTCGTCTGCCTTTCCTAATCATCCTTGCTCTTAACCAACTTAGCATAAGCCACCTTCTTAGACTCCACCTTTCTCTTAACCTCTTCGTTCCACCACCAGTCTCCTCGATGCTTTCCAGATCGACCTCTCGAGACACTCAACACCTCTATAGCGGTCTCCCTAATGCAATTAGCAGTCGTCGCCCACATACTATCCACCCCCCTACTCTCCCAAGCCCTCCTACTCTTCAACTTCTCCTCTATTTCCAAAGCACTAGCCAAAGTCAAGCTACCCCACTTAATCTTGGGCCGAGCCTCCACACTTCTCTTCATTTTGCCCTTATTGATAACCAAGTCCATCACCAATAACGTATGCTGAGTCGAAAGATTCTCGCTAGGTATGACTTTACAGTCTTTACATAGCGCTCTATCCCCTTTCCTAAGAAGTAAAAAGTCTTAGTCTTGGCCACTGAACTACGAAACGTAATAAGGTGTTCCTCCTTCGAAAAGCTCAAATTCGCTATCCACAACCCGAAAGCCCTAGAAAAATCCAAAAGAGAAGCTCCTCCTTCATTCCTCTCCCCAAAACCGAAACCGCCATGCACATCATCATAGCCTCTCGACAAAGACCCAATATGCCCATTGAAATCCCCTCCCACGATAAGCTTCTCAGTGCTCGGGATGCTGCTCACCACCTCATCTAAAACCTCCCAAAAGTCCTTCTCCTCCTCATCCAAACCTACTTGCGGGGCGTAGGCACTAATAATGTTCACCGCAGACCCTAAAATGACCAACTTAATAGACATCAACCTATTACTAACTCTCTTAACCTCTACCACCTGCTCCCTAAGTTCTTCATCTACAAAATACCTACCCCATTTTTATGTCTCACGCTACTCGAGTACCACAACTTATATCCATCCACATCTCTGGCTTTAGTACCTACTCATTTAGTTTCCTGGACACACACTATACTAACCCTCCTCTTTCTAAAAATCTTCACCAGCTCTATAGACTTACTCTGCAAAGTTCCTATGTTCCAAGACCCAACTCGCAACCTAGAAGCTCCCTTATCCCACCTAACCTTACTACCCTTTGCCCCTAACTCCAAACTCGATCCTAGAGCCGACCCAGACCTAACACCACCCAACCTCGCCCCCGACCTATGACATGACCTTAGTCTACCATCGCCAATCACAGCCACTACGCAAATAGGGGAAGAAGGAAGAAAAGAAAAAGGAAGAAAGATAATAAATGGGGATAAAGAAAAGACTAAAAGGACACACTGGTTATAATTAAATCAATAAAGGAGCTTGAATCTGTGCCCACTATATGCTAAGGACACAGATAACAATCTATAATATATAGAAAGCAACAAACCCAATAATATAACGCAAGTCTTGATAAACAACAATCAATAACGGGAACTATACTACCACAATAAGTAAATATGCTAGTAAATCAGGTAACAGTAATCAGACAAGGTAATCAGACAAGTAGAATAAACAAGTAAAACACTAATATGAAATACAGAAATAAACAAGTAAATCGTCACCCCCAAACAAGATAGTTATTCTTCTTTCGAAGTAAACGAAATCAAAATATGACTGAAGTATAAGCAAAATTAACAACACACCGGATAGTAACTGCTACTATGGGATATAGAAATAAACAAGTAATTCGACACTCGCAAACAAGATATTCAGCCACGGCACGAAGAAAGGGGAATCGAAACACTAAACAAGGCAAACAGTAGCCGCACAAGAACCAAGAAAACAATATATGGCTAGACGAAATGGAGCGAGTGCACCTGTTTGAAGCTAGGTCTGTTTACTTGGTTGAGTCGCCTAATTCCGGCAAATTGTGGCGAAAATTGGTTACCGGAATCGTGTTGTCACCAGAGATGCCTCACGTTTGTTCGTCCGGGAAACTGGAAACGTTGGGGACTCCTGCACTGGTAGTACCTGCAAGAAAGAGGAAAGAAGACAAAAAAACAGGGGAGAAAGCCGCTGGACAGATTGGACTCGCCGGAGAATATGCCAGGTTTGCCGGAAAGAACGTCAGTGACTTAATTTCTGGCAGCGACCGATGGGAGATACTAATTCTTGGTGACGCCTTCAAATTCCGGTCAACAATAGAAGACGTCCAAAAAAGAATGAATCAGGGATTGTCATAAAAGCAGTGAAAATTGTTGTGTCAAATATGTTTCAATGGCCCCAAAGGCAAAGAAGAAGCCAACAGAAAAGAAGTCGGAGGAGAAGAAAAAAACCCCGCCGTCGCTGAGAAAGCTCCGACGGAGAAGGCTAATTTGGAGGAGAGAAGTTCTTATTTCCAAATAACAATTACTAAAAATAGCTTATTTTTTAAAGAAAAAAAAGTAAAAATAAAAGAAATAAAAATAGAAATTGGGAGACAAATGAGCATGAAAAGTTTGAAAAACATTTGAGGTGTAAAGGGACAAAAATGTACTTGTACTATACATAAAGAACAAGGAAAACTAGTTTTGTAAAGACTTGTTACGGGGGACAAAAAACTAAAGCCACCCACTATGGGGGCCATCCCATGTAATTTCCTGTACCATGGTCGCATAAGTTCTTATTAAGCTGACAAGAGCTATTGGGCCGAGAACAAACAAAATAGGGCTAGGCTAATTTGGGATCTAGGTTGAGGTTGAGTAGTGGGCATGAAAATGTTTTTTTTATAAGGGGTATTGATCTATGATTGGTGTGACTTCAGTGGAAGGTTGGTGTGACTTCAGTGGAGTGTAAGATGCGGGAAGCACGATTGAGATGGTTCGGACACGTGAAGAGGAGGGGCATGGATGCCCCGGTCCGTAGGTGTGAGAGGCTAGCGTTGGATGGTTTTAGGCGGGGTAGGGGTAGGCCGAAGAAGTACTGGGGTGAGGTGATTAGGCGGGACATGGAACAGTTACAGCTCACCGAGGACATGACCCTAGATAGGAAGGTCTGGAAGACGCGAATTACGGCAGAAGAGTAGGGCCAGATTGGGTCGCTAGTGTAGGGAATTACTTGGTGGTTTTTTTTTTTTTTTTTTTTTTTTTTTTTTTTTTTTTTTC